>NW_019522683.1:0-78199 GCF_002814215.2 Seriola lalandi dorsalis
TACTATACTATGATGTTTTTATGACTTTTTATGCCATACAATACTATGACTTTTTATGCCTTACTATACTATGACTTTTTATGCCTTACTATACTATGATGTTTTTTTAAAAAAAAAAAAAAATTTTTTATGATTTTCTATGCCTTGCTATACTATGACTTTTTTATGATTTTTTATGCCTTTCTATACTATGATGTTTTTATGACTTTTTATGCCTTGCAAAAGTATGACTTTTTATGCCTTACTATACTATGACATTTTTATGATTTTATGCCTTACTATACTATGATGTTTTTATGACCTTTTATGCCTTACTATACTATGACTTTTTATGCCTTGCTATACTATGACTTTTTTATGATTTTTTGACTTTTTTTGCCTTACAATACTATGACTTTTTAATGTTTTTTTTTAATGACTTTTTGTGCCTGGTAATACTATGACTTTTTATGCCTTACTATACTATGACATTTTTATGACTTTTTATGCCTTACTATACTATGATGTTTTTATGACTTTTTATGCCTTACTATACTATGACTTTTTATACCTTACTATACTATGATGTTTTTATGACCTTTTATGGCTTACTATACTATGATGTTTTTATGATTTTTTTATGCTTTACAATACTATGGCTTTTTATGACTTTTTATGCCTTAATATACTATGATGTTTGTATGACTTTTTATGGCTTACTATACTATGACATTTTTATGACTTTTTATGCCTTACTATACTATGACTTTTTATGCCTTACTATACTATGATGTTTTTATGACTTTTTATGCTTTGCAAAAGTATTACTTTTTACGCCTTACTATACTATGATGTTTTTATTACTTTTTATGGCTTACTATATTATGATGTTTTTATGACTTTTTATGCCTTGCAAAACTATGACTTTTTATGCCTTACTATACTATGACATTTTTATGACTTTTTATGCTTTTCAAAAGTATGACTTTTTATGCCTTACTATACTATGATGTTTTTATTACTTTTTATGGCTTACTATACTATGATGTTTTTGTGACTTTTTATGCCTTGCAATACTATGATGTTTTTATGACTTTTTATGCCTTGCAATACTATGACTTTTTATGCCTTACAATACTATGGCTTTTTTATGACATTTTATGCCTTACTATACTATGATGTTTTTTGACTTTTCATGCCTTACTTTACTATGAAGTTTTTATGCCTTACTATACTATGATGTTTTTATGACTTTTTATGGCTTACTATACTATGATGTTTTTATGACTTTTTTATGCTTCATAATACTATGGCTTTTTTATGATTTTATGACTTTTTGTGCCTTGCAATACTATGACTTTTTATGCCTTACTATACTATGACATTTTTATGACTTTTTATGCCTTACTATACTATGATGTTTTTATGACTTTTTTATGGCTTACTATACTATGACTTTTTATGACTTTTTATGCCTTACTATACTATGGCTTTTTCTGACTTTTTATGCCTTACTATACTATGACGTTTTTATGACTTTTTATGCCTTACTATACTATGATGTTTTTATGACTTTTTATGCCTTACTATACTATGACATTTTTATGACTTTTTATGCCTTACTATACTATGATGACTTTTTATGCCTTACTATACTATGATGTTTTTATGACTTTTTATGCTTTGCAAAAGTATGACTTTTTATGCCTTACTATACTATGATGTTTTTATTACTTTTTATGGCTTACTATACTATGATGTTTTTATGACTTTTTATGCCTTGCAAAACTATGACTTTTTATGCCTTACTATACTATGACATTTTTATCACTTTTTATGCCTTACTAAACTATGATGTTTTTGTGACTTTTTATGCCTTGCAATACTATGATGTTTTTATGACTTTTTATGTCTTGCAATACTATGACTTTTTATGCGTTACAATACTATGGCTTTTTTATGACATTTTATGCCTTAATATACTATGACATTTTTATGATTTTTTATGGCTTACTATACTATGATGTTTTTATGATTTTTTTATGCTTTACAATACTATGGCTTTTTATGACTTTTTATGCCTTAATATACTATGATGTTTTTATGACTTTTTATGCCTTACTATACTATGACTTTTTTATGTTTTTTTAATGACTTTTTGTGCCTTGCAATACTATGACTTTTTATGCCTTACTATACTATGACATTTTTATGACTTTTTATGCCTTACTATACTATGATGTTTTTATGACTTTTTATGCCTTGCAATACTATGACTTTTTATGCCTTACTATACTATGACAATTTTTAAGACTTCTCATGCCTTACTATACTATGACAATTTTTAAGACTTCTCATACCATACTATACTATGACTTTTTATGCCTTATTATACTATGATGTTTTTATGACTTTTTATGGCTTACTATACTATGATGTTTTTATGACTTTTTATGCCTTGCAATACTATGACTTTTTATGACTTACTATACTAAGACATTTTTATGACTTTTTATGCCTTTCTATACTATGACTATTGTTTATGATTTTTTATGCCTTACTATACTATGATGTTTTTATGATTTTTTTATGCTTTACAATACTATGAATATTAAATATCAGAAAATGTCAATAATCAAGTAGACTACAATTACCACAAAACTAACCTAAGTTCCTGAGTAAATGTACACTGTAATGTACAGTCTGACTGAGTGGTCTCCAGGTGCAGGATTGTTAATTATCTTGTTGATGGATTTGGTTGCCTCAAAAACAGATGAGAAATGCCTCTAATCGCAGGGAATGATTGTTCTTGTGGGAAGTGGACCTTGCTGCATAAAATGAACCTGTGAAAGTGCTCTGTCTTTAATAACATTTAACCTTTTGGGTGCCTCTGGAAAACAATAGCAACTGTGTGTATGTGTGTGAGACAGACTACTAGCGATTTAGTGTGTGTGACAGGAGCCGGTGACCAGCGTTGGCCTTTACTGAGCATCCAGTCAATGTGTATGTCACCATGCTTAACCTTTTAATGGCCCAGTGGTTAACCAGCCTGGTGGAAAAAACATCAGCCTTCACAGAAACTGAAGGGTTAAATACTGCAACACTTTACACGCTGAGGAAATCACATCAGTGGATATTCTCCAGTGAAAAGTCTATTGTCCAGGACTAAGTTTAATCTCCAGCTGGGAAATCTCAGTGTGGCCGCAGGGACTACTTCCATCCCATCGCTCAGCTGAGGAAGCAAACAGCACATTGGATGCAGCAGTTAACAGAGCAGCAGCAGTAATTCTCTCTTAGAAATGTCCCCCGCTCTGCTCCCCGGCGTCTCGTTGGCTGATAGCAGGAAGAATCAGTGACTATGACAAATGGGAGTGAGGCCAGTCTCTGTCTGGTGGCTTCTGTCCGTGTCTGTCTGACTCACTGTGTTAAGCCACTGGGTGGTGATTTATATTGCGTGAGGAACAAGCAAATCATGTCCACAGTGATCCTGCATAGACACACAGGCACTGCTGAGCACGAATGATGAAGACACTTTGGCATAATGCAGTATATTAAACAAATGTAAACTAACTTAAAGCTTGTTGAATACTCATCAGCTGAGGGCAGGTCAACAAATAATTATTTTTATCATTACAGCCAACGTGCACTAGTCATGATCTGCTGCTGAAATTTTATGTCATCAAATGATTAAGTTTGCTTATGATGAGGTGTGGCAAACAGGGTGTTACATTGAACAGTCCAATGATGTCAAAACCAGACCAATTACCGAAGACTCTGAAAAATGCCCATCACAGTTGATGGGCATTTTTCTGACATAACCACTTAATAAAAAAAAACAACAACACATACATGCACATTTAGTATGAAAAGCACACAGTTTAGTACACTAATGTTCTCAATATCTCTGAATAATGAACACACAAACAAATGTCTTTTTATTGGAACACAGAAATTAGGTTGGATCAACATTACAGAACTGCACAGCTTCTGTACTGAACACTTTATTTCAGTGTCTGTATATAACCATAGCAATAGCTTCTCCTCCAATATAGATTCCCTTCATAATGCCAAACAAATGAAACTACTGTTCCAAGTTTTATTGCTTTAGTTTAGCCCCTAAAGCTCTACTTCCCAGTGCAGCTACTTGCTCAATAAGTGAATAAGATACAACATAGTGTGTAATTTAATGTTGTCGTCCTGTGTTTGATAGAAAATGTATTAATGTAAGTGGGAATTCAACTCTTAATGTAATAGTTGTACATAAGACTGCAATGAGCCACTGCTAGTGTATTCTTGACAGGAGGACTCCCTCTAGTGGTCAAAGTATTAATGGAAAAGTTGTACTGATGTCAGGTCTAATAAACTAACTCAGAGAAAATGATTGAATGCATGGCTGTCATCTGACATCAGTTGTGTTTGTGTGTTTATTTCAGAACAAGGACATACAGACGCTGACATGTTCTTCTACCTGCTGATAGTCTTCTCGACCATCAGCTCCCTGTACACACTGATCTGGGATCTGCGTATGGACTGGGGTCTGTTTGACCGCGGAGCTGGAGAAAACACCTTCCTCAGAGAAGAAATAGTTTACCCCCACAAGGTAGAGTCTGATAGAAGTCCCATGCATCTCTCTCTCTCTGTCTCTCTCTCTCTCTCTCTCTCTCTCTCTCTCTCTCTCTCTCTCTCTCACATACACACACAGAGTTACCTAATCCAGTCTCCTCTTTCAGGCCTACTACTACTGTGCCATAATAGAAGATGTGATCCTGCGTTTTGCCTGGACAATTCAGATTTCTCTGACCACAATGACCAAGATCCACTCTGTGGGCGACATCATAGCCACCGTGCTGGCTCCTCTCGAGGTCTTCAGGTGGGTCTCATGCTTACTTTTTGTACCACACATACTGACACTCACTTGTGGTGTTCTACAGGATGAGGAAATTGTACAACTCAAAAATAACTGGCTATCAAGATGTTAACAGATGATAAGACATATTTCTCAAGACATTAAACTGCTGTTGCTTCAAGCATGACAATCCCAAAAGCACCAACAGTGACCTCTAATACAAATCCCCCCCTTGTTTCCCCTCTTCTCCTTCCTCTTTGCAGACGTTTTGTGTGGAACTTCTTCCGTCTGGAGAACGAGCACCTGAATAACTGTGGTGAGTTCCGTGCGGTGAGGGATATTTCGGTGGCGCCGCTCAATGCTGACGACCAGACGCTGCTGGAGCAGATGATGGACCAGGAGGACGGTGTCCGGAACCGCTCGGGCAAAAAGACCTGGAAGAGGTCCTACAGCCTGTCGCTCCGACGCCCCCTACTGTCCTCCTCGCAGTAAGGAAAAACACAGAGACACACACATTTCTATTTTAGTTTGTATTTAAAAAGACTGAAGACCAGAAAAGATTACAAACAACTGTAGACAAAAATAAATTGTATAATATCAACAAAACAATGTTCTGGAAGAAATTTGACATCACAAAAAGGCGCTACTATATTAACACATACTTTCTATTTGAACCCTGCATACAAAATGCTAAATAACTATCAGTACTTTTGGATTTGTATAAATTACAATATGTTAGATTTAAACCCTGGATTATGATATATATCCATTTATCAAAATGGACAGGCACTCAGTGTCTGACTTAAAAAATATTAGAAAATAAAACTAAAGAAGCTAGAAAATTGAACACGTGAACAACTGAAATTGTTTGCTGATTTTTTTTTCAGGAAGCACAAAAGTTAAAAAGTTGTTCAAGATGAAAATATTAATGATTTAGTGAAACTGTTAAAATCATAATAAAAATGTTGCCAGATAATATATCACTTTGTCTAAATCCTTTTTTTCTAGATCGAAAAAGGACACAAAGGTACTTATTGAAGACACGGATGATGAGGCCTTCAGCTGAGTCCACAACGTCAGCACGTACACACACACACACAAACACACACAAACACACAGACACACACACACACACAAACTAACACACACAAACACACAAACACGCACACACACTCACACATTCACACACAGACATACTATACTTATATGGACCTCATTCTCTAACGTCCAACCTCAACCCGTCTGCCCTGTAGTTCTTTCTGTGTAGTAACCCTAACCCTCAGTGTAAACCTTTAAATCCGCGAGGACTGTCAGTCTGCCCTCACTTTGGAGAATTTACCTCATCTTTACTTCCTTGTGAGTATATTTGGTCTTTATAAGTATAGAAACACACACACTGTAATGTAGAAACACACACACAGACAGATAAACCTGCTGAAGCACAAACATAGTGTATTATTGCTACAGTTGAGGAGAGCGCTAATGCCACAGAGACAGACAGATGGACAGATGTCATGGGAAACCTGCACATAACTGGAAACACAGACCATACTGCCCTTGGATATCCTCTTCTTCTTTAAGGACTTTTTTAGTATGTGTTGTTTACTTTGAGATATTTTTGTTTCTTTAGATTTTCCTTTGTTTTTTCTGGTTTTATGTAGGAGAAGCTGCATAGATAGGCTACACACGACTGTTTACATGCCTTTTTAACTACACTAGGATCAACAGGGAGAAGATAAAGCCAATCAAAAGACTAACTATCAATCAATAGAAATCTGAGGAAGGACTCTACACACATCACAGCATATCAAAACAAATCAACTGGTTTCAACTTGTTGATTCTTTTTATACTCCACCTTTTTAATTTCTTCTCTTTTTTTTGTTGAGTTGTAATAACGTCAGTGTACAATCACAACCCTGGAGGCACTTGCAGGAAAAGTGCATTTAATACACAAAACATGAAAAAACCTACTTGTACACAAAAGGGATGTTTTGATTCAAACATTTCTAGTCTGTGAAGTTGCTTTGTAATATATTTAATATACTTTGATGTGCATTATTACTCTATTGTAGTTGTTCAGTACTTCTACATGTGTTGTTTATACTAGTGAGACTAGTTAAAGCATCCACACGATGATTGTTAATGTATTTTATAATGTTTGGAATGTTTTTCTTGGTTAGACTTGTGCCATGTTTTTAATAAGCTCATTGTTAGACCTCGATTAGATCCCCAACCTCCAATTAGTGCAAAAAGGACTTGTGAAACATCACATGTATCGTGTCATGTCATCTTAAAGTGCCCTGCTAGCCTGCCTGTTGTATGTGCATTGCTATTCTTTGCATTAACTACCAAAGCTTGTTTTTATGAATGTGTCTGTGTGTAGAGTAGCTTTGTACATTCAACCTGCCTGAGAGAGTCAAAGGTAACAGAGCCAAAGGCTGATTTAAAAGAGTGGAGTGTTTTTCTTCTCTTTCACAAAAGTACATGTTTTATTGGGCTGTTTTAGCAGGTAGGTTCTGTCTTGTTGGAAATCCCAGTAATATGAATAGAGTTACTAGTATTACTGTCACTGTTTGTGTATACTAGAATGATGAGAGTCAAAGTCCTGTGTGTATATGCCGGTGGTTCTCAAACGGGGAGCGGGAACAAGGGGTGAAACACGGAGCGCTTTTGAAACTGAATGAATCTGAAGGTCCAATAATCAAACAAGTGTATTCTGATGCGCGAAAGAAAATGTTTGAGAACCACCGGCAGTACAGGTGCATTGTGGGGCACTGCTAGATGTTGTCTCTGACAAAAGATCAGTGTTGCCAGATTGGGCGGTTTTCCACCAAAGTGATCTCCTTTTTAAGTAACTGTGCAGGTAAAAATGGTTTGGGGCCATTCGTGGTGATTTGAGCTACTTTTTGTAACATTTAGGCAGATTTCCCCCAAATGAACTGTCAGGCTTTCAACATCTGAAATATAAAAACTGCTTTTATGATGATAAGGGTAGTTGGTGGCCGTCAGATCTGGCAGCACTGCATGAGGTCATTGAGAGTCAGGTTTCACCACATTCATTCGTCACCAGATCCATGTTTGTTTGACTCTAATGTTCAATAATGCTCAGTAATTTTAGCACTTTTTTTTAATGATTTAAAGTGTGAATTTGTTCTAATGTAATCAACTCATTTTAGATAAGGAAAGTTAGTAACAACCAGAAAAATGTGCTGTGCATGACATCCACTGTTTGCCCTTCCGTCTTATTCTCAAACCACCAGCTCAGACTTGAAGAGCTCTCTGTTAGAAAATTTAAAGTGTGTTGCTGCTGCTCTTAAATGGCCCCCTGGATTTCAGCAAAACAATGCTAACTTTAACGCTGGTGTGTGTGTGTGTGTGTGTGTTTCACTTTCTCTTCCTGCTCTGCTCTTCCTCCCTGAGGCTACACTGAATCTCCATCAGCCAGTCATGAGACAGAGCCCAGAGAGCTGCAAGACAAATGTGTTACAGAAAAGTCCTGTTTCTGCTACTTCTATTTGTGTGTTTTTTGTTTGTTTTTTTCCTGTAGTGGCTAAAAGACTGAAAAGTTTGTCTGTGTGTAATGAGCTAAATGTGAACCGGAAAGCTAGAGACTAAAATGTTGTATCTATTCAAGTTTAGAAGATGGGTAGCTTCCCTGTCTATTTCAATACACCGGACACATGTCATAACTGTATACAGACATAAAACATGACACACACATGCACACACATGCACACATCGCCTCTCTCTCTCGTGTCAGAGAGCACAACACTACAGCAGATAGTTTTGTAAAAAGGCTCTGGTTTCTTGCCTGCATGCTGCTTTTATTTTACATTGTACATAGATCTTAATTTATTTGACATGATGTGTATATTATCATTGTAGCCACTGTAACAATGAATGATTTCATACGTTGCCATTTTTGCTCTAAGACAAGCAGTATTTTCTAGGTGATGAGGAGCTTTTTGTCGACCGTTCACAATCCTGCACTCTTTCATGTGTAAATCTGTTGAAAATGTGTTTATATCAACATAGGAAAAAAAACGGAGAATGTGATTGGTTGTATCTTGTAGGTGATTCCTTCATATTTCAAGGCTACGTCATCTCCGGGGGGGGGGGGGGTTTTACATCCAGGGCTCATGGAGGAGTTGGGGACGAGGGGGCAGATTCCTGTGTCCTGAAGCTGTAATCCTGTTTGTACATTTGTGAATGAGCATGAAAATATTGTGGACGTTACATCTGTTGTTGTAAACTGCCCTGCAGACAGAAGCAATTTGACGTACTGTAGTTGGGCGCAGGAACAGACCCCAGTCCAGAAAGGACCCACACCATAAGAAGATACTGTTAAACTGATCCCAGATCTGCTTATCTTAAAAACAGATCTAGGATCTTCTATTTGCTCGCTGGAAGCATTTTGAGATGCTTCTCTGTGAGAAAACCTGTCTTAGTGACCAGAGTCTGTTCTCAGATGTTCGGTATGTGGAAGCCGCTGACAAAAACAAAAACAGGGTTATTTTGTACAGGTCGTGTTCAATGAGATGATGATAGCGATAAGCCCTGACATCCCATTTTGCTCATGGGTGAAAACCATAGCTGATTTTTGTTTCCACTGCTTGCTGTAACCCCCATGATGTTAAAGTGCTTGAAGTGTGTGCATCCTCCCCCTCTCCTCTCTCCCCCGCTCTCTCGATGTTGTTCGTACCCTCTCTCTAATCTAGCTGAACGTGATAGTACCTGTAGTTTGGTAGATGGATGTTCCACTTTAATAAGATACAGAAAAAAGATAATAGAAGAAAATACATTGTGGCTAAATGTGATTTTAAGAGACATAAAGAAAGGAAAATGTCTTACATTCTGAACCATCCATCCCGAGTCCCTTTTACAGAGTAGTTTGTACATGTCGAGTGTATAACACTGTTCTATGATGGTTTTCCTGATGGTATTTGTATTTCTGTATACACTTTGGTGATCCTGTCATATCTGGGTTTTATAAACCACGATTATTTTTAAAACTCAATCTGCCTCTTGTCTCTTTTCTTATCTTTTACTTTTTAGCTGCTTCAACCTACTCTGACCTGTTCTTTTTTTTCTTTAACCCGCCTAGTTTGAGTGGATGATTTCTGTCCTGCACAAGAAGCTTTGCTGTGAATCTTCCTATTTAGTGCGGGTTTGATGCACGTCTGTGAATATAGATTCACACAAATGCAAAGACCTATTTCTGTAGCACTTGATTGTTGTGGTTGATGGTGTGTTTCCTCTTGTGCACTGGGCCTTTACAAGGCTTCTTCAGGGTTCACCAAGTTAAGAGCTTTATAATTCCTCATAGATTGCAATTTAATATCAGTTCAGAAAATATATGGGTCAATTCATTTTGAAACATTTAAGTTTTTGCTAAGATCTTCACTTGCCCACGATGACACAAAAAACTGTTTTAACAATAGTGCCTACAAGAAAATATTTAAGACTTATAAAACTTAGACTTAAAACTTTAGTACCTTCTATGGTTTCTTTTGAAGAAACAATGTAACGTTTAAGCCATTTCAAGACCATAGTCATTTTCATTTTTGTTTCCTTTGTGGCTTCGTGGTTTTGATTGCTTCATATTTGTTGCTTAATGTTTCTGTTTTATTTTGCAGTGTACTTGAAGACTATAACCATGTTTACACCCAGTGTGGCTGGGCCCCCCCCTTACCTCTACGAAGACGTGCAGCCTGGTGGTGAAGTGCCGTGCTGCAGGTCCTGATCAGATTTAGTTCTTGAGGTTGAGGAACTCGTCCAAAAGTACTGGCAGTGTTTAGGGATTTGATGGGTTATTTTTCCTCATTCCTGGTGGGCAGACTGAGTCTGACGCTGTTATGTTCAGTGTGCCAACCGTGAAAAATGAATCATCCTGAGAAGCCTGGAAATCTTGCTTCTTGGCAAAGAGGAAACGCCCACAAAAATCAAAGGAGAACACAGCTAACTTTGTGTCAAATCACCATCCAACAAACCCTCATAATCCAACATAAAACACAACAGTCTTTTCCATCTTAGACAAAAAACACCTTGGAGCTTGGAAACAACAGTTGTCAAAACAATCTCACCACAAAGTGGATTAGTGGCAGTTCTGGGGCTTTCAGCTCTATCACGAGCTTCCTCAGCAGACTGAGTTTGCCTAACTAAATCTAAACACTAGAGTGGCACTCAGAGCGCACACGTCCTCCAAGGCCAAACAATCCTACACGTCTCTCAGATCTGGATAATCTGGATCAGCTTCAAATTGTACAAACTCAATAGATCTCAATGCATAACAAAATATTTTTTTCACATCAAGAGCCATACATTATTTCCAGACAAATTGGCAGAAATGTGAAAAAAAAAAAAGCACAATCATTCAATGTTAAGGAAAGAGATTTAAAAAAAAAAAAAAAATTCCTGGATCTGCCTCAAGGGGAGCCACACCAAAATGTAATGGGTTCTTCCCTGGCCCATGGCCCATCCCTTCAGCAAGTTTCAGGAGTTTTGCGTAATCCTGCTGACAAAAAAACAAACATAACCTCCTTTGTACCCGTAATAATCACAGTCTCAGCTTTTATCACCAGCATGGTTGAAAAGTCCTTAAAGTGCTCAGAAAAAAAGAAATCTGAACATCTACACTTCTTAACAACTCCACCAAACTTGGTGGAGGGATGGAGCATGGGCCAGGGAGGGCCCCATTACATTGTGGGGCAGATCCGGATCA
The DNA here is from genome assembly GCF_002814215.2 of Seriola lalandi dorsalis. Lineage (NCBI taxonomy): Eukaryota > Metazoa > Chordata > Actinopteri > Carangiformes > Carangidae > Seriola > Seriola lalandi. Next base: position 11,548 of record NW_019522683.1, read on the forward strand.
TTTACTATGAATTAGTTTTTTCTCTGAAGTCTGGTGTATGTTGTTTCACACTGGCCGTAGCGGAGGACTGTGCTCTACTGAGCACATTTTTATAGTTTTGCATGCAGCCACTTCACTGACTGTTTTGGTATCAACATACTGCAAAACCAATGTATCAATTGAGTTGCACCCAATCAGTATGTTGAACTTCTCTCAAGCCAAAAAACAAACAACCTGTCAGTCAACATCTAAGAAGGTCACAACTAGGTTGTTTATTTTATGATAACTGATACAGGATAAATGTTATACATTCTATTTTAACACTGATATTTTGCTTTTATTTTCAATGTCAGTATGCAAAAAAAGACAATGCAAAGTAAACATTTGGTGAAATCATGAATATGATACATAATTTGACTGCTTCATCAATATTAAACCAATTAATTTTAAGGACTCTGTTGCCCTGGTGATAATTTGTTTCGCTACAACACAAAAAAGGGAAAGAAAATACAAAAAACAAACTGCAAACATCAAGAGTTGGCTGACAGCAAACACTGTAAAGAACCACATGATCTTTAGATGTATCAATCAACTCATGTAGATGCATATATATAAAAAAAAACAAAAAAAAAAAAAAACAGGATCCCTGTTGTATATATGCACATACAGTAATGATGCAATTACTAGAGTTGTAGAGCCTGTACTGGACATACAAACAGACAAAATGAAGAGCAGGATACACATACATACACACGTTTACCATTATCTCTCCATATAAACACGCATGAACCAACCAACCAACCAACAAGCAGAAGGCTCTCTGGCTTTAGAAGCTAAAAACTACACTTGACTTAAAAAAGAAAAGGAAAAACAGACATTCACATTTCTGAAACAAATTTAATGATCTCATAACTTCTTGCCTGATCAACTGTCTCTGTCCACGAGTCTTATCAACTGTTAGTGCCACCAGAGAAGCTAGAATGATGAGGATGATGATCTCCATTTGTGCCGTTGTGTCCAACTCGTCCCATCACTCAGGGCCGAGTTCACTCTCACTGATCACTGCACTGTCTGTGTTGGTCCTTTGCTCCACATCATCACTCCTCTCACTGTGCACTCATTCACTGACTCGCTGTGTTTTTCTGCTAGTTTCTTCATCCATGAGTGAAAGTGAGTGAGTGAACATGTTGTGGAGGAAGGTGGAGAAGTGTGACTGCAGCTGTTTATGTCTGTGTTTAGTGTATGAATGTCCTGTAAGTCCATGCATTTACCTGTGTGTTCGCATACTGCACGTCCATCTCTATGCAGGCCTCTACGGTGAGGCCGGGGCTTTGCTACCGCTGTAATGAACTTGGTATCTGTTGACCGTTTGCCCTTTCACCTCGGTCGACAGGCAGGTAGTCTTGCAGGGGATCATGTCCTCCTCCTCCTCGCCCATTAGCCAGTTCTGCACCGAGCGTTCAGCCGAGGACGTAACGTGATTGGCCAGCCAGCCCTGGTGCCACTTGTCAAAGCGTTCGTGCTGGCTCGCTGCCACTCTGTGCTGCGACTGTGGAGGAAGAGAAAACACAAAGCAGGATTTACCCAAGAGAGAATGTACAAGCAGGGTTAGATTTTCCAGATGTCACCCAGATTCCCCAGAACACCTTTGACTCATCACAACATAAACTCGTGTGAAATTAAATGCAGATTGCACCCTACCTTCCTGGCCTTGACCAGCGCTCCTCGGCGGTACATGTAATCCTCAGAGTTCATGACAAACACCATCTTGTGAGTGTTGAGTTTAAAGCGACAGTCCAAACTCCCGGCGTTTTCCACGCCCAGCTGGCGGTGCCACTCTCTCCTGCAGCGCATTGCCTCAACCTGCCGCACCTGCCAGCGACGGAAACGCCGCAGGTTCCTACAAGAACAGACACATTTGAGAAATTCATCACATCTTAAAAAGGTTCATTCAAATCACACTATCTGTCCGACAAAATCTGAGAGCAACTGAATGACATATGAAATAGACCCTGTTAAACTTTACGAATGTTATCTGAGATGACAGGAGCTCTAACGGCAATATGACACTGAAGTCAGATATGTGTGGGAACAGGTGATGGCCCACTTCCTCCGTTGTGCAAATTCCACCTAAAGCAGATGTTTTGCAGCAAATGAATGTACACTGAAAGTATATTAGATAAAAAAGAAAGTTTGAATTCCTGCAGACTTTGATCACTAAGTTTTATTGAAAACGCAATGTTTTGTATGACCAAAATATTTTGTTTCTAACAAAACTTCCTGCTGACAGCGTGCAGAAATTCTAACTTTCTTCTGTTGTTGTAGTAGTGTAGTGCAATATACTAAAAAGTGTAGGAAAACATGTAGGAAAGAGAAAAGAAGCCCCATCAGATCTGTTCCAAGTGCATGGATAGTTTGGTCCTAACCACTTAAAAGGAGAAGTGGTTTGGTCTAAATGTCTTTAAATCAGATATGTAGAGACAGTAATGTCAAACCTGGGCAGAAATACGGGTTTGAAGAAGTAGCCCTCTGCTTGTGAGCACAGACTGGACTCTGTTCCTACAAACTGCTCCATGTAGCTCGACAGGCACTGAGGGAGAAAGAGGGCGAGTTCCATCAAGTTTAATAAATTCAGTTTAATAACTTCAATCAGAAAAGCAAGCATTTACACAGTTTTAAAGTTGTGTTTACCTGTACATCTAATGGGTCATCAGCCTGGGCCTCCTCAGTGTCCAGCAGCTCAATGGTCATCGTCACATGGCCCTTGTTTTGGATAAACATCACCTGATGACACAAGATGCAGAGAAACATAAGTAAAACAACCCAAATCAACTACAGTGGAATATAAAAGTTGTCTAAATCTATAAACACAGCTTTGGTACAAGAGAAAGATGCAGACAGTTATAACAGCTGATCCAATGATACATTTAAGTACATTTTTTAAAAAACCTGTTCCGTTGCTGTAGTACAACTGGCTGCTTATAACTAGTGTCACCTCTATGTCCAAATGAATACAGATTAAGCCCTATGTATAACATTGGAGGTGAAATTGTGACTAAGCAATAGAACTGAACATCTTCTGAAAAATGAAGAGAATTAACTCTGAAGTAAAAAGATTGAAAATGATTCACCTTCAGCAGCTCTCTTTTTCTACAATCATGATCATTATTCCTTAAACCCTCCATTACAAACACAGTTATTAGTGATGTACTTTGCTTTTCTGGGTGTATTTAGTGTTCTGAGAAATAGAAAACTATCCTCTAAAATGACACATGTACACAGCATATTTCTACTGCAGAGAAAATGGAGGTTGATAATGGAAAATTATTCGACTACTTCAAATAGCAGCAAAATGTCACAGCCAAATATATAACCCAGTACAACATTCATCAGGACATTGTGCTCACCTTGAAGCAGTTCTCCTCAGCCATGACTCTCTCAGCTTTCCACTGGTAGCTCGTCTCCCAAGCGGCTCTGACACACTGTGAGGACAGGTTCCCCCCAGCTGCCCCCCGCTTCCTCTCAGCCAGGTAAAGATCAACTACCTGCAGGCACACCTCGTCACTCACTAGGTGCTGCAACTGAACAATAAGAAGGTGGAGAGTTAGAAACAGACACAAGGGAAATGTGGAAGAGGACAACCTTGAGAAAAAAAAAGGTGAAAGTGAAATTTTGCTTACCTGCCGAATAATATTATGGATGACCTTGTCAATGGTAAAGCCGATGTAGGCATGGATGGTGAACATCTCTCTCAGTGTGTCTTCATACTGTGTGGAGTCCAGGTTGCCATCCAGCAGACTGCGCACCATGTCCAGGAAGGCTGGGTAATACTCCTCTAATTCCACCTCACCTGTGGAAACAAAGGGATGTCACTTCTGTTACAACAGCACATAATTACAATGTATTTAATGCAGCTATCAAGTGAGCAGTGTCAGCGTGGGTCTGTTCCCACAGCGAGGAGAGGTTTTGGACACTGTGTGCTCATCTTTACCATGAGTACAATACTGATGTTCAAATGCAGTTTTCAGCCGAAAGCAGTGATTTTAATTGGGCAGTGTGGATATCAATAGTCAAAACTGATGCCGGATTTCTGCCGTAGTGCTACAAAGATTAGCCAATTAATCCATTAAAAGAAAATCAATCTGCAACTATTCTGATTATTGATTAAATGTTCAAGTCATTTTTCAAGCAAAAATACCAACATTTCATGGCCTTATATTATAGCAAATTAATTATTGTTGTGTTTTGGATTGTTGGTCGGACTAAACACACCTTGTACCTGGTAATGATGTCACCTTGTACTCAATGATATGTCAGTTTTCATCATTTTCTGATGTTTAATTGATTAACTGAGAAGATTACTTGATGATTTTTGTCTTATTTGCAATAATTATATTGTTGTATTTTAATGTTTCTATTTTTTCGTTTTTAAATAGTACATAAATTATATTATTGTATTTTATATTTCAGGTAAAAGTTGCTGTCACTAAGCAGCAGTTCAATGCTTTATTTGTCACATGCAGGTAGTGTACAGTAAGCAAAGCAGTGATATGAGGGTTGCACCAGCAGGGCAGACTGTAAAACTGGAAAAAAAAAAAAAAAGATTTATTTTTCTCGATATTATGAAAAATATTTTTGAATGACGCAATTCGATATTATTGAATACTGAACCAAGCCTACTTAGAACACCAAAAACAGATATTGTGCTACCCTCTGCTGTTTCAAATGTTGACGAGGCAAAGAAAAAGAAAAGCATCAGCCTTTCTACAGATCTGGAATAATTTTCAATCGAGTCTCTTTATCCCTTTATCATATAGTACCATGTGCTACGACTGTGACTCAACACCATGTGTCCTGGAATAATTTAGGTGAAGTGATATCATCAACAGTTTTATTTGAATGTGCCTTATGAATCAGTGCTCATTAATTACATTAATGAATTATCTCCCTGATGAGGTAAAATGTATATTAAAGCTCTTAATCATAGGCCAAGGATCTGAAATAAAATAGCCTTCTCCTCTGAGCTTATTTGTCCTGTTGAGTCACATATGACAGCTGTTTGACCCAACTCCACTTCAAGACATTAACCATTTCAACAATTTGTATGACCAACCAGTGGCTGAACTTACTGGGCTGTTTGAGGCGGAGCTCCATGGCGAGATCACATGCTTTTTCCCTCCGTCCCTCGGCCATCAGCAGCCTCTCTCTGCTCTGCTCAGCTCGGTGCTCCAGCAGCTGCCGTTCTGCCTGTCGGTAAACCCTCAGCAGCCGCGAACACAGAGTCTGGTGCAGCCGCAAGAAGAAATACCAGTTGTTGTTGACGAAGAAAAGGTTGTAGACACCGTCCAGCTCCTTCTGGTGCTCTGCTTCAGGGTCACGCAGGTCCACCTTCTCCCCGGCTGCACCTGAACTCGTCTCCATAGGTGTAGATCCAGGGGTGGATGTGGTGGTTCCTGCAGGCTGACTCATGCTACTAGAGGTGGTGGAGGCCTCTGTGTCTGCAGGTTGGGATGGGCTGCAGCGCCTTCGCCTGGACTCACCGTTGAGCTGCTGCTGGGGTTGGGTCTGGGTCTGGGTCTGGGACTGGGCAGGTTGGGGTTGAGACTGACTACCTGTAGCTGCCGCTGCTCCTGATGCATTATTAGAATTACCATTTCCTCCCCCTGCTGCTGGTGCTGGTCCACCTCCTCCTCCTCTCTCTCCTCCCTCCTCAGGCTCAGCCTCCTCATCTGTCCAGTCTTCAGTATCACTGAGCTCACCGCGGCGGGAGAAGAACAGGTCAGGGACAAAGTGCTGGATGATGCGCTTGATGTGGTCCTTGTCGTCTTTGTGGATGGTGGGCTGACGTTTGACGTGGTAGATGATGAGCGAGGCAGCGTCCTCCAGGATCTGTTTGTCCTCGTACGTGAACACCATGTGAGGCTCGCTGGATGAGGCTGAACCAGAGCCATTACGGCCCTGCTGGCCAACTCCACCTTCTTCTGTACTCTGCTCCTGACGCTGAGATAAACAGAAAAACATAGTTAAATGAGGTAAAATTCAGGAAGATATACTCCGACAGGCGGAGTTGGAAATTGAAAATCGTTGATTTTAATGAACCATTTTAATCGTGTTATTGACCTCAGGGAAATTAATCTCCTATCAACAGATATGACATTTTCCTCTAACAGCAGCACTACACAAAAGGATGAAAAAAAAATATCATTAAAATTATAATCATTAAAATATAGTGAATGTCTTATTTGTCCAACCTCTGGTGTGGCTTTACAAGCTAGCCCAAAAATTATACAGTAATGTCATGACACTGCACACTTAATTATCTTTTCATGTTATGATGTCCTCGTGTTAAGCTTGCAGATACGACGAGAGGCTTTACCTCATCATAGACGCTCTCAATCTCATTGAGAAGACTCTTTGAGCGCAGGGCCTTCATGTCATTCTGTTTGAAGTTGACTCCTTGGTGGTCGAGGGATTTCAGGTAGGCCTTCTCGTACTGCTCCCTCCATATCTTATTGAAACCCTGCTGGGCCTCTCTCCACTCCTCCTCCTTGGCTTTCAACCTGTAGAGAATGACACAACTTTCATGTAGCTACTTCAGAAAACACAGGCATGTTCATGAATTTGTAATGTTAACACATGTGCCAGAGCACTTGCTTGTCCAAATGTACAAAAGTTTCATTCTAAAGAACAAAGTATCAATGTAAGGAAACAAGTTTTACAGAATTCATTCTTTACGTAGAAGCCTGCCATGTTTAAAACACAGATTTCCAAGTGCCTACGTGGAGTACACTGAGCACACAGACCCTTTTTAAGAGCTTTTGCTGGTATGGTTGACCCTTGTTAGCAGGGCGCACAACGATCCCTGCCTGTTGATACAAGGATCCTATTTATGCTATTGTGAAAAACCAACATTTCCATTATATTGTCACTTGATTATACCTCCCTGCTAGTAGTGAAAATGTCTAAATGCAAAGTGCACAAGCACAACAGTTCAATATGTGCTTAAAGTGTCCAGACAACATGTCCTATATGAAGAAGCTGGTGACATCTGAGATAGTAAGATCATAAACAGAGGAATTCAGCCTTTACATTTCTTTCAGTTAATGTTTAACCAGTGAGGAAATCTTAAAAAATGCCAACACCAAAGAGAAAAAAACAGTCCTGACCTCTTCAGCACCACAGGCACAGCGGTGGCGGGACTCCTCTTCAGTCCCTCAATGATCTCAGGGGCTTTGTCGCCATAGATACGATACACAGCACGACGCTGGATGACCTCAGAGGTGCCGCCCAGGCAGTCATCTAATCTGAATCGGTCTTGGTCCTCTGGTGAAAGGCGGGACAATTTCTTCTGGACGCTCTCTAACACCCTGATGGTGGCCAAGTTTGTCTCCAGAACCACGTCCAACTAAAAGCGGAGAATTACAGACGCAGATCTTTGAAAAAGACAGTATGTACTGTATTTGTTCTTTTAAAAGAGCAGGGTCACAAAAAGATAAAAAACATATTGAGTAATTTGTGATGTTTATACAAACCTCTCTGCTTTACAAGACAAATACACAGATTCCCTGTTAGGATGTTCGTACCTCAAATCTTTCATCCTCACAGCGATGCAGCTGCTCCTCATAAGGAGTCTTCTTCGAGCTGACGAAGGTGGAGTCCTCTGACCAGGAAGGGAATGACACCCAGGTGTCATTCAACACCTACATACATACAGACACAAATCTCATTGATTAATCAATATCAACTGTATGGCCCTTTCCAAAGGGTAATATTTGACAGTCCATTCTATCATTTACTATATTAACACTAAATAAAGATAACCCGTGGAGTTTTTGACCACTAGTAGTGCTATAGAGAAATGTTTTTTTATGACTGGGTCCCTGTTTTGTTAGTACATGTGCACATTCATGAGTGCGCACAAACACAAGCATGCGGCTGACTTTTGATTTCACTGTATTTCACTGAGCTACAGGTGGTGATAATGTGCTGGAAAATGCAGCAATACACAAACAAGTGGCAGTGAAAACAAAAACATGGATGTCAACAATTGATGTTTCAAACTTTCATGTTTGTTTGACCTGGAGGATACACACAGTGTGTTTTGCTGAGAATCACTGAATGTAAACAGAAACTCTGTTTACAAGAAAACTCCACAGGGCACCTTTAAGCAATGCACTGATCTAGTGATTACTCTTAGTAAAACGTAAGTGGATGTACCTCCTTGCATAGGGCAGTGCGCCCGCTGCATTTAGGTTGCTGGTAGGTCTTGGGCAGTGCTCTGTAGCTGGACCCCAGGCGCTTGCAGGAGGCATAATCCACCTCCCTGCCCCCTCCCCCCTCCATGTAGCGATCCGACAGCCCTGACACAGCATGAGAGAGCTCTTTGTCCCCCAGAAATGACTTGAACTGTGTGTACAGTTCGGGAAACTTCCTGGAAGGAGATGGATGAAATCATGAATGACAGATAAATCAGGAAAAGAACAGCTGACCAAAGAGCAAGTGATTCTCACAATATGATTCCACCAATCTAAATGCGATGAGGTTTAAAATCTGTGTCGTATCAATACTATTGGAATCTAACATTACAAATTCTTAAATAGAACTGAAAGTCTTTTTTTAAATCAGCATTTTGTGCAGTAATACCATAAAGCCTCTTCTACAAGACCAGCATCATTTATCCAGCATCATCTTTCCATCCACTCACCCCAGGAAAGGAGTGACTAACTGTAGCAGCTCTGCTCCCGAAACAACTTCCTGGTTAAACAAGGCGATGCAGCGCAGGAAGTTCTCATACACTTCCTGGCTTTTAAACAGTCGACGAACCTGAATGATGGGTGGGTTGATAAGGAAATTAGACCAATCACATTATAAAACCTTTAAAAAATATGTAAAGACAGCAATAGAGGAAAGAGGAGAAAAAAAGGGAAGTACACTGGCAGCTGGTCAACAGAACAGTATGAACCAAGGAAAAAGGAAATCCAACATTGCTGCAGAGGAAAATGATGCCTCACCTTATCAAAGAAGGAGAATTCCCTTAAAACTCCATGTTTGCCAACTGAAGCAAAAGACTGATCTTTGGTACAGGAATACTTCATTTTTTTCTAAATAACAAAAAGACAACAGTACTTAATTATCTTTACAATTAAGCATCTGTTATCAAAGTTACTGTAGTTGGAGCTTTTGGGATGAAAGAAAGTGCTGTTGAATTTGAAGTTGAATGGAGATAAAGGACATGTATATGTGCACTGGTGCATAGCCTGAAGCAGGTATTCTATACACAGAATTTACCTTCAGCAGTGGGGACATGTGCTGCAGTAAAATGGGTCTGGGCCTCTTTTTGTTCTGCTTGGTTATCGTGTCGTCTTCCTCCGGCCTTTTCAGCTGCTCTTTCCCCCCTGTCAGTGAGCTCCCTGTGAACTACAGGAGAGGAAGCACACAGAAGTTGGGAAAGCTGATAAAACTATACTTCTCTAGACAAGGGCTGCAACTAACAATGATTTTCATTATTTTCCAAATTAATCATTTGATATATAAAGTGTCAGAAAACAGTAAAAATGCTTAAGGTTTTCCATTCAGCCGTTCACATTCTAGAAATCTTCATTTTACTTTCATCGATGAATAAAAATAACACATATTCACATTTGAGAAGCAAAAACCATTTACTTACTGACACTTTTGTTGAAAAATGTCTTAAACGATTAATCAATATCAAGATAGTTAACAATTAATAATGATAAATTGATTAATAATTTTGGTTCTTTTTGGACTGATCTGTAATGCTTTGTCAACTTCTGAGGAAAAAACACTTGTTTTGCACTCCATCTACAATTAAACATGAATATTATCGGCATGACATTTCAGAGCAGTAGCACAGAAATACAAAATGTCATTAGCAATTGTGACGCAAAAAAACAGAAAGGGATAAAAGTACAAACAGTACCAAGAGTGACCGCTAAATGTTTATGCCCCAACTTTTTTTATTTGTCATCTGTTTTGAAAGTGGAACATTATCTATCTCTGTCAACTGTTGCTTGACTGACCAGTGATCTCTTGGCATCAGGCAGGAACTGTCCAAACTCAGCCAGCAGGTCTTCTTGCCCCTTAAAGAGACTGGCAACTTTAGAAAACACCTCATCTTCTGTCATCCCACTGCTGCCCCGGCTGCCTCGACTCTCCTTCACCTCCAGCTGCTCCTTCTACAGGGTAGTAAGTAAGAAGCAGTGATCAGAGGTGAGGAACCAAACTTAATGCAAAGCCAGAGAGCCAAGGTGAAATTCTTTGGCCTGGCTACACATGGTCAATATTAGTGCAAGAAACACAATCATCGTCAATGTCCTCCAAGAACAGATTGCTGTGGAAATTTGACACTGGACAAAAGTACTTAAATTATGACTCTAATTACTTGGCTAATTCTTATTCAAAACACCATAAAGTAATTCAGAAGGGACTCATCTTTGCTAAAACTTTACAACAGTCAAAATATTTGAGGTGGAATACGAAAAACTACAACTCAGTAACTAAATCTTACTAAATCCTTCATATTATATTTTATTATGTTGTTATAATACATAACTAAAAGTAACTTAAGTCACCACATTTTATTTCCACAGTACCTGATATGTATGAAGAATCTCTAGGAAGGCTCTGTAGATCTCCGGGTGATCCAGAAAGCGGTTTTTGATCTTGTTTACGTAGCTGATGGCACTGTCAAACTCTACTGGGCTTGTCTCTGAGGCAGGTGGGGATACAGAAGAGGTGGTGGCCTGATTCTGACTCTCTCTGCTAGTTAGGGGAAGAGAAAGTCTGCTGGGAGGCTCTGGAGGTCCTGCTGAGGTTGAAGAAGGTAGGGACTCTGATGAGGCAGCCTTGGCTTCACTGGTCTGGGCAGGTCCAGCTTCAATGTGGGCGGCAGAGGCACTACCTGAGGTTGCAGGCACTGCAGAAGTGGTGAGACTCTTCCCCTGCTGGCCCGGGGATACCTGCACAGATGAAAAACCATAAGAAGATGACGAGGTAGATGACGAGAGGTGCATTAAGCATTAATTGTAGCAAATTCTTGTTTACTTCAGTTACAATTTTGAAATGAAAATTTGCTTGTTAACGCAAACGCAGGTGGTGGTTAAAATTTGGTGGTCAGCAATGTTAATGCACTACTACAATACACTACTGGTTTAACACTCTTGTTCACACACTCATTACTCCCTACATAATAATAAGACTAAAATAATTTTTGCATCCCTCTTAAAACCTTACAATTATACTCAAATTTTTTAAGGTGAAGCAGGATGAAAATTAAGAAAAACTCCATCTCTCCTTAACCAAAAAACCTCATGAATTTCATATTTTTCATATCTATAAAATGGTAAGCATTGCTTTACATTTTTAGGAAACTATACACTGCATAAATTAGACACTCAGGATTCAGACATTCATATAAAATGGCCCACGATAAATATAGTGCACTTAATAGTAAATAGAGAGTGATTATGGACGCAGCATCTCCATTACATTTCCTATTAAGAAGCCTCAAGCTGTAAAAAAAATATTATTTTGCACCATTTTGTGTTTACTTCACTTCAGTAATATTAGACTTATACTGAGTGAGATGTGTACATCCAAGAAGCCACTTTTAATGACCACACTATTATGTCAAAAAAAAAAAAAAAAAAAATCATTGTGACACTCAGAGATGCAGCTACTTTGATACTAACTCCTACATCTGAACTATATTCAGTGACAAATTCTAAAATCAATGTTGCTGTCAAAAACATTTTCGATGCAACAACTTCCACTTCTGCTCCGGCTGCCCAATCAAATTCCTTAGTCAAGCAATCCGCTTCTCAAATAAGAATGTCAATGACATTTTCTCTCCTAGAAGAAAATGTCACTGGCATTTGGTTCTTGGTTATTTGTTGTTTGCTAATGCTTGAAATAAAACCATGGATTTATATTGCATATAAAAACTGACAGAACTGAAACTAGCCTGTGCATTCCTTCCCACTTACTCTCAGCTAAAGGGCGCAAAATTTTGCTTAACGCATAAACAAAATATAAAATCATACCTAGTGTGAACGGAATTGAAACTGGATCTCCACTGAAGCAAACTGCATCTAATCAGTTTTGAAGAGCAGTGCATCAAATTGTTTTCAAACTTTTCGTTGCAATCATTTTTGTATTGGATTCTAGACAAGGTATATTTGTATCAAACTGTCCAAGACAGATAACAATTCAGTCTGGCATATTTCAAATTTTTTCAAACCTTCGGATCTTCACTAAAATTCTATTTAAAGGTTGGAATGCGTTTGTTTCTTCAAATCAAATACAGGAAAATGAGGCACTCCAATGGTAAAAGAGCAAAAGAATCTCCTCTATTTCTGTGACTATTATTTAAAATTAATAAACTGACAAATTAGCTGCCTTGTTTTCATATGAAGCTTTATTTGGAGTAATATTTTCAGACAGAGTACTGAACTGTTCTTCTGGGTGCAGAAGAAGTGCACCTGTTTCCTCTTAAGAATTTAAAGTTCTGTGGACTTAAATATAGAGTTATTTTCAGCACGCCATAAGTTTGTAGTGATGGACCTGCTGAAAGTTTCAAGTGTGATCATTAATAAAGCACTAGTTTTGAGGATTTATTAACTTCAACTGTGAAAAGACTGTCTTACCTGTGTAGAGAACGGCGATTGGAGGAAAGCCATTCCATTCTTGGGGACCTCTATCCGATATCCCGGTGGGAGAAAGGCATTGAAGCCTAAGACTAAGTCTGGGTGTCCATGGAAGAGCTGTGACACGCGGTTTATCACCCCTGGTGTGTCAATGCTATTCAGGAGAACAGATAGAAGATGTCAACAGTGAACTACTAATCGAAGACAGTCTTACAGCTTAGTTTAAAAAGCAGTAACGCAGTCGAATTACTCATTATAACTTCTGTCATCCCACTATTAAAATTCATTTCAAGATAATATGAACTATTGCATAATTACAGTAGGAAGCCATCTGCAGATTCTTACTTATTGATAAAAGCTCTAAAATGTGTGGTTAATCCCTGGGTAGTGATGTTTTGCAACCTAATCAAATTCCACACACAAGCTCCACCATCACTATCTCAAGAGTATGTATGAGGAACCATCTCATTAAAAATGTATAACTAAAACTCGATAACTTCTGGTACTCTTGAGACTGATAGTGGGTAAGTAGCATCTGTTTCTGTGCATCTCTGTATTACACTTGTATATTCTTTGTTTGCATAAATTGGCATAAATACCTCTGCGATTTGAACTCTTTCATGATGTCGAGAAACTTGTTGTATATGCCAGGATCATTTGCAAAACGAATTTTGACTTGGTCCAGATATGACAAGGCATCTTCAACCTAAAACACAAAGGAAAAAACAAAAGATCATTAATGCAGCACAAAGCATAATCAGCCTCATCTGGAGCTGTGGAGAAGCTTTTTGACAAACATCCTGCTGTGCTGTTGATGAAGCAGGATCTCACAGAGATAGAGCTCTCAGATAGTTTAACGTGTATAGCAGGACAATGGTTTGTCCATACATCAATGCTGCATTGTGTCTCACTAATAATAGTATATATCGGCAGATGCTGCCATCAAATTTCAAGAGGTGCCACTATACAAACAGAAATATTTGAATTTCCTAAGTGGGCATTTTCTAACATGAAGTTATATAAATAGGCAATGTTTGCTTTCTTCATTGTCAACTGAAGTGCTGTATCAACAAATGCACTAGTTAGCTGTACAAGCTGTACAAGTATCGCTATATAAATAAATAAAACGGGTGAATACAAGAAACGCCAAGCTGCTTTGGTTCACTGGATCTTTCTTTAATCACAACATCCTAGCTAGGTTAGGTTACGATAAACGACGTGTTCACACAAAGCATTGTCAGAAATTGTCCACATCTAAAGAGGGTTGTTGTAGCTAACGTTAGCCAACAGCCAGTCAACTGACGATAATAACTCCACTAACACTTACAACACCTACCCACATACAAATTTATACAATAGGTTTAGTCACAGCTGGTCTCTGGCCAACAGTGTCGTGTTGGCAAAAACAGTATAATAATATTCAAACACTGCGATAACAAAGAAATGTGTAATGAAGCTGCTAATGAACTGAAATAGCCGTTCTTGGCTAGCCTGGCTGACGTCCTCCACTTTGTTCAGGGTGGCTGAAAAAACGAACAAGGAGGAACTTCCCACAACCGAGGTTTGAGTTAACGTTTGCTTACAGTGGCTGTTATTGACATCGTAAATAAGAAACTACCACTAACTGTGCCGCTCGACTGTCACTCAGACATTCATTAATGAAACACAGCTTCCACATCTAACCTTAAATGTCAATGTTCGGCTGTTTAGCAATGAATTACTTTTAACAGGCCAGCGAGCTAACTGTCGTTAGCCAGCCGTTCCTTTCACTACTCTCGACGTTAGGGGAGAAAGAGAAAAGCCTCAAATCCAATGCAATGATCCGACGAACAAAATGGTTCTGACTCTGAGGGACTTTTCCCTTGTCGTGTCCGTTGTCTTCTTACCTTCAGCTTCTGGAAGTGCTGCTGCTGCACTTGCTTTTGTGTTATAACGTAAGGCTTGTCTTGAATTTGGTTTATTTGCTTCGCGGTGCTGTGCGCCTGAATCTTCGCCATTATCCCGGCGACAGGAGGCTTGAGAGCCGCTACCACAACTTGAGAGGGAAGCTTCGGTGTTACCTCCAGTTGTTGGCTAGCCGACAAACCTTCCTCTCGGTCGGGAAGCCAGCCTGCCAGCGAGCAACCTTACTTTGCCTAGCTGGACAGTCTCGGCTCAGCGCAGAAAAGGACGGAGTGGAGGGTGATGACAGACAAGCTGCTACTCGCTGCGACTTTGATTCAACATCACCATCGAATTAAACAAGCTAAGGCAAGAAGCGTCGGGAAATAAGCAAAGGGACAATGGTGGCCGTTTATCGTATTTAAAATAACTATTGCCTGTCTCTTTAAATTCGGCGGCAGCGGTCTGTCTTGGCGTCCGGAAGCCAGAGTAGGAGTGAAAAATTGAAAAAAAGGAGTGAAAAATTGAACTGCGCAGCCGCAACGATGGGAGGAGCTGAGTTCACAAGAATCAGATTGCTCCACTCCCCCTTCACTGCTACAAAGGAACAACGTTACTCCATGCAAACCGATAGCCACATACTTCACACTGTACCCGCAACTACAACATCAACGGTGGATTGAGCCGTCTGTGAGACAAATCGATACTAGGCTAATGATAATCTGCATCTTACTGGAGGCATATGAACAAAATGCAGCATGGACTCAGCTTGGTCTTCAACACTAGAGCTGGAGAGGCAGTATTCAACAACTTCATTGCATTTTAATGCATTTCAACGAAGACAGGAGGAAATACTTGGATTTAAAATTATTTATTAGTAAACGACATTCATATGGTAAAATATCAAGAGGAGTAATGATGAGAATAAACATCTTAGATAAAGTGTTGTTTAGTTACAACCACTACTGCTTCACAGTAGTGCTGCAATTAATGATTTTCATTTTCAATGAATTGAAAATAATAAAACCAAAAAACAAGTAATAAATGTCCTAAAGCAGCTGGAGACATCATCTAATATCTTGTTTTGTCCAACCAACAGTCTAAGTCCTAAAAAATACACTATTTATTTGAGTGTAAGCCCAAGAAAAGCAGCAAACGTTCATACTTGAGAAGCTGGAACCAACAAATGTTTGGTATTTGTGCTTGAAAAATGACTAAAACAATTAATCATCAAAACATTTAACAAGTAACTAATCATTGCAGCTCTGCTTTACACTGCAGCGTATTTGTGCATTTGTTAATTACTGCAGCTATGTCCAGATTAGCCTGTTATGGTGGCTCAAGGCAAAACTTTTCTGTGGGCCCCCATTGACCCCCACCTACCACCTTCTGAGCATGTGCCTTGCTGTCTCCATTAAGATCTGTGCAACCAAATCTCCCATGCTGAAATACTTACAGTCTCAGTTTGTGATAATTAGATTAAACACATCTTTATTTGGGAATGTGGTCCTCTTGAGGACAATATAAACTAAAATAATTAATGTGTTACAACAAATTTTTATCCCAGGGCACCACCACAAGACAGGACCTGACAATTAGCTAATAATGAACTAAAGGAATAGTGATGCAAATAACACATTTGTAACTAATCAAACTGCCAAACCAGTAAAAATGGATGAAACAGTGGCCTCATGGTCTGGGGCCCCCAGGCAGTTGCCCACTTTGCTGGGTTGGTAATCCATCCTTAACTATATCATGGACATTTTGCCACTGAAAGGTGCTGAGCGGGATCTCCTTTATATTTTTAAACTATGAGGTGTCCCTTAACAGGCGTTGGCAGCTAGTTTCCATCTTTGTAGCCACTGCTGAAAAGTCAGTCCTCCTCTATTGACATCAGGGAGGACATGCTGGACTGGTTGATCCCACCTACAAGTATGAACACACCAAACAAAAAATAAGTAAACCAGAAACTTAACACCTGAGCAAAAGCATAAATCCACAATAACACATTTATGTTCAGAAAAAAAATCTATACACAATCCAAGTAGTAAAGGCTTGACATCATTTCTGTCATTTTACTCAAACGTAAAATCACAAAATAATTGATGTTGAATTGAATGTGCTTGTGTTCCACTGTTATGCATTACGTCCGGCAAGAAAAACTTAGGTTCATAGTTCATAATTGCAGTTTGCATATCGTTAAAGTATGATTTCACTGAAACACAAACAATAATACTGAATTATTGACCAGCCACAATTTGTCAATCACATGACACTTTATCTCCACAATGCAGTCTGTTCAAGCAAATGAAACACCAGTAGTTAGATAATCAAATAGGTGTTAAACATATCTGAAGTTTAACACAGTTATTGAAATGACTTATGGTAAACACATCATCCATTGCATTGTAAAACAGTGTGTGCACACAATTACTGCAAGCACTATATCAAAGGTGAAGTTGTTAGAATACTAATGGATATTCAGAGCAGGCTGTTTGAATGAGAACTTGTCACATTTGCAGATGTGGTTTAGGTAACACAGTTAGACAGACTAGTTTCGTGCTGCTTTCCCTAATGTCCTCCACTGTAAAGCTGTGCCAAGGTAGAGGCATCCCCAGATCTCAACAATGAATGAACTGAAAGCACCAATGGTGAAACTATGAAAATAGACCCAGATTGAATTCTCCTTTATACACATTTGTGAATGCTATAAAAATGTAAAATGTAGTACATAGACTGTTTTACAGTACAGTAGATTATCTGCTTCAGAAATGTGCCTTACCAGTAAGAGATGGCAGTTTTGACTTGGTCCCCATAAGAAAGGCCCTGAGCACAACATTTAGTGAGGCCTCTGACTCTTGGGACGAGAGACTTTAGAAGCTTCCGATCCTCCTCCACGACTCTAGAAAGCAAGGCTAAGAAGCACAGTGAGGAAAAACAGTAGATTTGTTGTTACCAAAACCAATGTTAGTTTCTAAAAATGTATTTTTGCCAAGGTAATGTAAAGTCTGCATTAAAGACAGCATGTATACAAACAGCAAAATGCAGCACTTGTCACTGTGTCCCTTGAGCCTGATAAAAGCCTCTTTTGATTAGTTCCTCTGATTACCTTTTTGATCAGATGCATGCAGCATTTTGGCTTCCTTCTGTATTTTCTGCAGAGCAGCAGACTGAAGTTGAAGTAACTGACGGAGAAAACGTAACTCAAGCTGCTGGGAACGCGCCTGGAAACACAACTCCTCTGGAGCCTGAAGAGCAAGAAGAAGGAGAAAAATTAGTCTGTGTTAAAGTCAGAGAAAGGGGAAAAGGACAAGTAATTCCATATAAAAAAAGATAAAGTTACACAGTAGTGTTTGTAAAACTAGCAGATGTCCCTAAAAAGCAAACTCACAGCAGCCTAAAAGATACGAGGCTACTGCTGCTATGTCTCTGTGCAGTAAGACTGATTTTCATGGACATTATTTTTATCAGCTCTGTTAGTCAGAGGGCTGGGGTCAAGCGATGGCAGTGAGAGTCAGCTGGTTAATTAAAACCACTCTAGGCAGGTGGAGTTTAAGGAGCAGTATGAAGTGTGGGAGCTTCTAACACAACTTTTATACGAATCCAGTGAGTGTCCACAGGTAAATCTCACATGCAAAGTTATGCAGTGAATTTTCATGAGGGTGGGAACTGAAATGCATGGTTTAAAATGCATGGTTAGTTGCAATGTTAGATTCGGATGGTAATGTCACTGAAGCCAAAGGATATAAATAACTGAGACTGTTTTTTAATGATGAGCTGATTCCAATGATGTAATAAAAAAAAGACACACAACATTCAAACTGTGAGGTTTGATATCACGACTATGGGTTGGAAAAAGCTGCTTGACGGAGCAATTTTACCATAACTAATAACACAATTGATTTAAAAAGAAAACAGGTCTCTTGTGTTGTGTTTTTGCACATAACCAGAACAATACTAATACCATTACCATGTTATTCAATCTCAAAATCCATTCTCACATTGTCGTTATAGTTTACAATACATTTTTGGTCTATTATAAAGTAATTCATGCATATTAGTGCTCACCTATTTTATTATATTTATCATATTTTTTCCATTTAAAAAGAAAACATAATTTTCTCCTGTATCATTCAATAAATTTAACTATTATAGGATTATAACAAATAGTTACTCAATAAAATCATAAAAAAATAAGTTCAATTAAAAGGAAATTGCTTTGACCTGAATCATCAGCATTTAAATTATGAATTAAACAGATATAACCGAAGGACTGACATGCATGTATACTGCTGCTCTGGGCAAAAAGACAAAGGAGGAGAAGATCTCACTTTCTCAGCATTATATGTCAACTCTCACCTTGTACAGTGGGAAAGCCAGGCTCTGACACATTCTGCTGAAGGTTGAGGACTGCAAGCGATAGATGGACAACCACAATGCAGGGATCCTTTGAGTTCTTGAAATAAAAATTGTAAAAATTAAAAAAAAAAAAAAAACAGGAAAAAATGTCATTTTTCTATTTTTGTTCAGCACTTGATCAAGAGTATGATTAAAAACATCTCTTCTTGTGATACACTTTCTAAATGAAAGTCAAATGCTTTAGTGCACTGCAGCTGGAGCCACAGGTGTACCCCTGATGAAGGAGGATCATTTTCTGACAGATATTACTCTGCTTCTCTCATCTCCCTCCCTCTGTGAATTTGTAATTCATCTTTAAATCCAAAAGAACTCAACACAACTGAGGGGAAAGAAAAGAAAGTTGGCAGCCTGTTTTGTGTAAGCCTTTCCGATTTATTACCAAATACAGTTTCAGTTTCTGGCAGTGAAATATGTACTCAGATATGAAGTCCTCAGTTTGGGTATTGACTTAGGAACCTTTTTCTAAACTGGAACAAAAATAAAATTAGATTGCTTATGTACAAAATAGACAACTTTCTCTTACCCTTCAACAGTCCTGCGGTCCAGAGTGAGAAGCGAAACCACTCCAAACTGTCTGGCCTCCTTAGAAATAGAGTTCCTTAGTCCGTTTGCTGCAGTGGTGACATCTTCAAACTGTGGCAGCAACTTACCCTGGATGAATTCCTGTAACTGAAACAAAACAGAGGGAGAGAAATCCTCAAGAGATTCCCGGAAATGTGATACTTTGTGGCAAAAGTTTTTTGTTTTTTTTTAGCTTAAAAACATCTCTTTCACAACAGCACAAAGCAAATCCTTGTCTACTTAAGTGTCACAGATGGAGAACATCCACACCTGTCTGTGTAGATGGATCAGCTCTGTCTTGGCCGTGGAGTTCCCCTTAATCAGACCTCTGATATGCTCCTGCCTGAGAACCTGTAGAGAATCAACACAATATGTTTCACGATATATGTTGCAGAAATATTGACAGCTCTGCATTTTAAGTTCAGAAATCTGGCAATTCAAGATGTTTATCTCCAGAAAGTCAAAAGCAGACATAACCAAATCCTACAGACTACATTTTTCTGAATAATCACTGATATAATGTAACTAAATGGATATAAAACAAGAAGGAAATGGCTGTCAATTCACTCTCACCACTAGCTGCCTGAAGTCCAGGATGTTCTGCCACTGGCTGCGGAGGTTTCTCAGTGCCTCCTGTCGGCTTCTGGCATGTTGGTCCAGCTGTATACACCGGTCTCTGATGTGATCTCTGGCTGCTGCCTGCATCACACACTGGAGTTCCAGCTCTAGGGCTGACCTGATAGCAAAACACAGAGTAAATTCTTTGCAATAACTTTTTTATTTGACTAGGTGAAATAAATCTCTAATTTGACTCTTAGTTATATTTGTGTTTGCAACAAATGTATTATGACAAAGAGCAAACACTAAATGTTCGATCTTAACTTAATAACAACTGATAATAACCTCCTACTCTTAAAATAATTTTCCTGACTTTTGTTTTCCATCATAGGAAATTACTAGACTAAAATATTTGTGGGATCCATACAGTAATGTGTCTGAAGGTGTTTGATGCCCCATTACTCAGAATAGAAAATGTTTCAGAGGATGTATTACATTTTTGCATACATCTCAGTCTGGATTTCATGACCTGATCAATAAACTCTACAGTAAGTGGACTCACTGTGCCAAGGTGTCGTTATGGAGTTCATCTGCAATACCAGACACCTCCTGCTGAGCCTCCTTCTTGCGGGCCAGCAGCTGGTTTTTGAGCTGCTGGACTCTGGAGCGAGTCTGAGCCAGTTCCACCAAACTCTGCTCCACCTCTTCCCAGGCAGCCTGGAAACCCAGACAGAACCAACAAAAGAAAAATGCATTTTTCACAGATGTCAGAAAAGATGAACGTGCCCTCATTTTATATTATAATTTCATACTAAAGTGTATGTGAGTGTTTGTGTTTAGAACCTGTAAGAGGGTCTTAACCGGTGGCAACTCATTATCCTCTTCTGCTGACATGTCCAGCAGGTGATTGCTTTCATAGCGGAACCTGCAATGAACATGCCAAATACTGTAACACTGAAAACTTTGAATGAAATAGTCTGACATGAAAAGAGAACATCATAGTAATATGGTGGTATGCCTTACCGCAGAGCTGTCACGTCGTGGGTCACATCCACAGAAGCCAGTTTGTTCTCTAGTTCCTTCTGTTCTCTGGAAGCTAAATATTGTAATGCTGAGAGGACATGGTTTGGAGGATAATCACCCAACAGGTTCTGATGCAATGACAAGCAACAGCATGTTAATTCAAAGTGAATATTACAGACATTATATACACAAGTAACAAAATATTTAGTAAAATTTGACAAATTTAGACCAACCTCCACAGCACTCAACCAGTAGTGAAACATGGCAGTCCTCTGCTCACGAGTCATACTGAGAGGGAGAGAAGAAAGAAGCTATTAATTCAAGAAAGAAGTTCACAATATTCTGAAATACAGTTTGTGATTAGTTGATTTCTCAAATACTTTATCCACTATAGTCCTTACCGTTTGGCTGCAGATTGCGCCGTTTTCAGTTCACTCTCTTGTAAAGACTGATAGAAGTGGACCCTGGCTTCACACAGCTCTCTCACTTCACGCTGACAGAGGAAAATAAAAGAAATGATGATGATTTTCTTCAATCAGCAGCTGATGTATTACAGGCATCTTGGACTGCATTACTCAGATTTGTGTAAATCATTTTTTATCAACTGTTTTTTTTTTGCTTCCAAATGTGCAAATTTGGAAGACTGAATTTCCAAAAAGCTGTCAAAAGAAACAGAAATCAAGATAAATAATGGCGAGACCAGCAGTAATTCATTGCAGTTTCCTAACAAAGATGGCATTCAGTCTATGTCATTTTGATGAATTAGTTTGTCTCCTCTGTCCACACACACTGTGTATATACTGACACTGCAATCGCCAGACAAACTGAACTGAGGAAGCTTCTTGGATGCGAAACGTCTTCAAGTATCTATAACGTCCAGTTCCTCAATTCAACCCTTCTTGGATAACCACAACCTGGATGACTGAGATGCAACACACTACTCTTTAAACTCTGCTCAGTAAAATACAGACCAGATTTCGGCAGCTCTTACCAGGACCTGCGCCTCTGTCGTGGTTTTGGAGTTGAGGTTGTCACCATCATTGCTGCTTGAAGACTTATCATCGAACAGAACTTCTACCTCTGCTTTCCTGTAATACACAAAACTTCCTTTTTTAAAATCTGGACTGCTATGTGATTATTATGGGTCTATAAATAAGCTAAATTTATTAGTTTCTATTTAACTTCAGCCTTACCTGGCCATCTGTTCCAGTGCCTGGCAGTGCCCCCTGATCTTTTGTGTATCGTCAGATAACATCTTGGAGCCCAAGACGCAGCGCTGCCTGAAGGCCTGGAGAAGCAGCTCTCTGCGCTGGCTTTCCTCCACCTGGCTCCAGGTACGACTGATAGACTGCTCTGTTGATTAAAGACAGTATAAAACAACAGTGTGCGAGATCACCCAGCATATTTTAGAACTATGAAACTTTTTTATATTGTGTACATAAAATACTGAAAGTGTATAACACTAAGTGAATACTGTAAATAAAGCAACTACCAAATGATACCCAGCCCTCACTGTATGAGATGGACTAACCTTGTGTGGCCAACTGTTCCTCTGTTCCACTGATCTGAGAGTCCAGGTGACTGATCTCAGCTCTCAGCTGCTCTATCTTCCTCTGTAGCTCTCTCTGCTTAGCAGCCTCACTCTGGTCCTCAGCCTGCTTCACCTGAGCAAGTAAAAACACCAACAGATAGAAGCACACTTCATCTAATCAGTGGCTTTCTTACTGAAACGAACAATTGCACATTCTGTATCATTAGTGCGATCATTCAGATTAATATTAATCAATCAGTACTACAACAGGGAAGGAAAACAAGTTGTAGCCTACCTCTTTGTCTTGAAGAACTTTGTACCTTGAAAATCATAGTGTCAAGGAAATTACCCAACAAATGTTGAACTGGCAGTGGTCATGGTAGCTGAGGAGATTCAGTGTATATTTGAGTGATACCAAGTATAACAATAAGACATATTTATAATTATTTTTGGGGGTGTTCATAAAATAGCCTAGTAGATAATTGTCCTAAGGTGGAGAGAAAGGGAGAGAAGGAATGGGATGCATCATAAAGGTCCCTAAGATTTCAACCAGGCACAACCAGGGAGCACCAGAACACCCAAAGAAAGCACACACTGTATATATACTGTCCTTTGCATACAATGACAGGACGAGCTGGGTGACCATGTGGTGGCAGACACACTGATAGATTGATTGATAGAACATAAATATTCAAAAAAAACTAAAAAGTATCTTGAGCAAGATACTGCCTCTGTTCTACCTGATATGAATGTGAGTTTTAGAAAAAAATCCAATAATTATATATGCTGGCCAGTAGCATCTTTCTATACACAATCCATTAATCTAACGATTACAATAAGAAAGGGCGTTTTACAGTTGAAAATAAACTTACAAACTATAGAATGGTGACACTGTTTAAAAGCATCCCTTTGGCATCTTTGTACAGTGCAATCAGAAAGTATTCAGCTTTATGCAAAAAAAAAAAAAATCTGCTGTCAATCTACACTCAATGTCCCATAAAACAAAAACAGATTTTTTTTTTGCTAATTTACTAAAAGGAGAAAACTGAAATATCACTTTGACATAAGTAGTCAGATCCTTGGCTATGACTTGAAATTTAACTCACTTGCCTCCCATTTATTTTGACAATTTCGACATTTGGATTACTGCCTTTAAAACCGTCCCTCAGAGTGTGAAAGGATACCACTGAAGATTGCCACGCATGATCTTCGCGTTCCTGGAAAAACAGAAACAATCAAGAAGCTGTAATCCATTATTTGCCCAGTCAAAGTGAGCACAGAGGGAGAGACTGAAGTTTAGTTTAGAGACCAAGACATTTAGCAGATGCCACGATGTTCTTTATGCTGAACAGACAAACAGGGGCTGGGTTGGACATACAAGAAAATCAGCAGTAGGTAAATGACCAAAAGGTTACAAAACAGCAAGGCAGTGTGAATGCTAACCTTTGTTGGAAAACGTGTTGGATGACATATTTCCATATTGACTTCCCCGTCCCAACACAGAGCCTGGAAAACAAATGACCGACATTACTTCAACGCTGCAAAGTGAGCATCGATTGTGAGGACCTCTACTGTTCAGTGTTAACTGTGATAGTATAGACATACTGATACCCACGTTTTAAAATAGCTGTCATTTGGCAGGCTGTCCGGGGGCAGATTGAACTCCTCTGTCGCCCAACGCTTCAACTCCTGCACAAGATTTCTGTCCGCCATTCTGACAGACAATAACAACAAGCTAGTAGCTACTGCCCCTGACAGCTAGCGAAGTTTGCTTGTGTCGTTGATCGAATTTAACCTGGCAAATTATAATCCTTTGACTTTCGTTGCTCTTTTTGAAGACGAATCTCTCCTTTATAAACCTAAATTAACTTGAAAAATGCATTTTTTTTATAAATCTGAAATTCTTAAATTTTCAACTTCCCGCCCGTTTGCGGTATTTCCGGTCAGTATATCCGTTGTGGCAGCGCCGCCCCTGGTTGTAGTCGGTTGTTGCTGGTGTTGTTGGTATCGATTTACAATGTTATGTATTTTGTTTTATTCATGGCGTAATTCCACTTGATAAAAATAGTGACTCCCCATTAATTTCATACAGTTTCGAGAAAAACTATTTGAATATGGTGCCACATAAAAAGAAATGAAAAAAATATAAATAAATAAAGAAGGTCGTGAAAATGTATCCTTTTTCACATATACACAGATATAATGTGCATAAACAAATACATCCAAAACTACTGTAGTCTGATCCACCAGTCATGCATTAAAAACTACCTTATAAATTTCTTATGTTCATTTTTTGATGAAACTGTTTTGGAGAGGTGTTGATTCATCTGAATAATACTGGAGGAAGCATTGCTGTTAAACTGACCTGCATTATAGTGCTATTTTTACTTAACCCTCACAGATATAAATGGTGTGGACAAAATACACTATGCAACAATAATATGCAGCGTTATACAATCTAATCTAACATAATTGCAACTAAATTTTATTAGGTCCAAAAATAAATGGTAATGGTATTTGTTATTGAAGAAATCAAATATACACAAAGTCACACACCGGTTATTCAGTTCCATCATCTTTTATTTCTTCCTTTACTACAGAGAATCAACCATGTAGTATATGTCTAGATGCACAGCATTAGACTTTCTGGCCACAGTGGCAAACTGCATTACTTCAGCCAACCACTCTTCAACCTTAGTAATCTAAGGATCACAGTAAACATGGTGCACATACTGTAGAAGCCTTAGTAGGTGATTAGGTTTAGTTTTTATATTTTAGTCATCTTTTTCTCCACTGAATCTCCATTCCTCCATGACAGATGATTTGTTCATTGAATGTTTTACCACATAACAAGTGCGTTAAATAAATTAGACCTGAGTTAAACAAAAACTGAAAATGCTCTCTCCACATTTCAGATTCCACAACAATGCAAACAGTATCACAATATTTTTAAGTAAGGCGTATGATTTCTTGTGAATACAAAACAAATGGAAATCAACCCACTTATACATTTTTAAAAAGTAAAAATGTTTTTACAATCATCATGAAGGCACACACATCAAAAAGAATCTCCCAAAACAATTATTAGCGTTAAAAAAAAATAGCTCAGTTGTTCTCGCTGCCATTTCCTGTGTGAAAAAATGCCACAAGATGCCTTAGATTGAAATGTTTGTCCTTAGCACCACGTTTATGAGCTGCCGAGTGATAACACCCAGGCACCACTCAAATTTGTATTTTTTTTAAGTTACCGTATCCTGGTGAAGAGATTTAAAACTGATACAGATTCCTGGAGAAAAAAAAAGATATAGAAACTTTGGTTAATTATTTTGCAGATCCGGGGACAGTGCTGAACGCTATGCCCAAACAAAGTGCTTTCTCACCTTTGTTGACCTAGTTTTGCTGAATACGTTCCAGAAGCGTAGAGTCTCATCTCCAGCTCCTGTCACTATTGCCTCGCCATCCGGGGACATTGCCTAAAGAAAAACTTTAAACATTTATGAGGCTGCTACCAGACTTTCTGGCAAAGATGGCAGGCTTTTAGCATTAATACGACCATCACTGACATCATGTACGAACACACACTGACCAGGTAAAGGACTCTGTAGGAGTGTCCTGTGAGCTTGGCCACCTGAGTGAGAGCTGGATATTTCCAGACCAAGATCTGGTTCTGAGAGTAGCCATGGGTGCTAACCTGGAAAGAGAGACAATAATTATAATTCACTGTGCTGTGTAAATTGTGCTTTGTGTAATATAATATCAGTAAAACATTACCACATTCAGTTAGAAACTCTACAGTGAATTTTACATTGTGCGACAGGAAGAGGACACACTCCTTTCAGACCAAACGAGTAAAGTTTCTACGGTATCACAGTCAAATACTGAGAACAACTTTGAAGAACATTAGCACTAGACAGTGGCTACAATCATCTCACACATAGTTTCAAGTGTCAATAGAAATATGCTGTGATATCCTAATTAACAAAGCTATATAGTGCCTTTAAGCCTTTAAGGGTGTTTATAACCCTTGGATGTTTGAATTGCACTGGATGTTTTACAGAATTAAGCAGTGTCCTTAAAAAGAGTAAAACATCTTTAAAAATTAATATAAATTAGGTGCAAATATCTTAAGAGACAAAATAACAAATTAAAGTATAACACTATATCACAGGTGTAGGACTGTACATCAGCTGTGCGCTGTGTGCATCTGAAGTGACTCACCAGCTCATTAGCATGCTTGGACCAGGCCAGGTTGCAGACCTGTGAGCCGGTGTCCATACACTGCAGCGGCTGCGACGTCAGCGTGTTCCAAAATCGAATACAGCGATCGGCAGTGCCGCCTCCAGAGGCCAGCAGGCCGTGCTGGTGGGGGGACCAGGCAATGGCTTTAACCGCAGCCAGGTGATCCATGTATGTCTGCACTGGGCTCAGCGAGGAGTGGTTCCAGACCAGCAGCTGAGATGACAAACACCGTCACCCTCATCAATGAGTACAGTGAGTAAATGAACAAAGATGAGAAGAGGCAGGTTTGATAAATGTAACAACTGTACCTTATTGTCATTGCCACCAGATGCGAGCAGCTGATGGTCAGTGCTCCACTTTAAGCCACACACTTCCTGTCTGTGTCCCTGCAGCCGTCTTTCTGACTGCAGTGGAGGCGTCCGTATGTCTCTTTGAAGAATCATACGGTCACGGCTTCCCGATGACAACTGGTCTGCATTCCATGCTAACGCTCCTGTAGAACAGAGTCAAGTTTAATTTATACTTGGTCACACTTTAAACATTTTGCTGTAAGAAGGCAGCTATCAAGAATGTCAAGCATTAATTCAGCCTAATGCTGACTGTGTCCAGTCTTTTGGATTCACACACTGTTAAGCCACTCTATAACCCACATTCAGGGTTTAAACAAAGCAAATGTTCACACCAACTCTAGCTGTGTGTCCTTCCAAGGCAAAGAGTTTCTTCCCAGCACCAGCGTCCCAGATCTGAACGTATCCTTTGTGAGTCCCCACTGCCACCAGGTTGCCCTAAAAACGAGAAGAATCATTTCATTAACAAAAACTAACTGAATCGAAAGTTCTGATGGCAGTAAGTTATGTGTACTTACCCTTTCAGACCAGCCAACTGATGTGACGGAGTCTCCTTCCACTGACAGATCACACAGCCTTGTTACCTGAGGAAAAGACACTTTAGTTAGAGATTAACTTTGACACCAGACAGTGATTAATGCTGCCAAGAAAAGCAAAGCATGAACACGAAACAGTTCTAATTCAACTTCCAAAATTAGGTGTACAGATACACAGAGTGTAGTACCTGGCTGGTACAGGCACTCCACAGGTAAACACATGTGCCTAGCCCGACACTGAGCACGTTGAGAGAAGACCAGTCCACTAAGTTGAGGTAAAAGTCGTCCTGCAGCTCTGGAGCATCAAGCACTTTAAAGGGGATCTTTGAGATCTTGCGAGTTGGCTTCCTCGGTGAACGTAACAATTTTTGACTGTAGCAGGAAAAAGTCAGACTTTATAAAATCCTGATACCAATATGTACATTTCTCTTCATTCACATGGTGACAACATTGATGAGTGATCAACCACAAAAGATCTATAAACCAAAATATTTGTGTATAAGTGCTTCTACCTTTTGTTGCTGACAGGTGATAGGGAGTAGGGGGAGATGCTGGTGCCATCATCTGGAGATGACCTTTTTGTATTGAGTGAAAACTGCAAAGAACAAACATCTTCATGTTCTCCACCAGCGTCAATAAAATAACATAAAACACAGAAGACAAGCTGTGCACTGAGTGAATAGTGGTGTTCTACTCTGACTTAGTATTTCTGCCCCTGCTAAGGACCTTAAGGGCATGTCTCTGTTCTGACATGACAATAAATGTGCTATATAATCCAATATTTAAGGAGTATGAGATGAAATGTTCATACAGTGAAGAGACTCCTCTTCTCAGGGGTGGATGGCTGTAGACGTCTGTCTTCTGTCTGGGGGTCCTGAATCTTTTCTATTCCTGCTCCCAGAAGTTCATTTTTCAGCAAAGCAGAGTAGGCCAGCCCATCTGCTACATGCACACAAATATTATTTGATTCATAAGACAGTAAAAGCATTGAAGCATAAAACCACAATTCTAGATGCACATAAGCAAGAAACGGAATTTACAAAATTACATTTACAAAATTTATTTACCTTTGATATTATCAGAAGAAGCATCCTTTGTTTTTCTGTTCTGACTTGGTGACTTCTCATTTTCCTAAACAAAATCACAAAGATACTGTCATTGATGTGAGTCGGACAGAACTACAAACTATACACTATAAACAACTTCACCCGGACACTTTTTAACATTTTGAATACTGAATTACACATGAATACTATATTTCTCTTACAACAGCACCGACACACTGCTCAGTAAATTCACCCACAACATGTCCATACATTGATCCTGTGGAAGTTGATGTTCCAGTTGGCCCCCGCTCTGGTTGGGATAAATCGGTCTCCAAGCTTAATGGGTGAAGATAACGGGGAACCAGTTGGTGTTCGACTGTGATGACTCTGTATCAATTTCTGCAAAACCGACATATTACTTTAAAGTGTATTTGCTTATGAATTTATGGAAGCGTGGTAACCAGTTGTAATATATATTGCTGTACAAAACTTTTAGGCATATTAGATGTTTAGATTCTTATCTATCACACAGTGCTATCAGGGAGTTGACTGGTCCGGGAAAACAAAAATCCAAATTCGGTCTGCAGCATGACAATGAGCCCAAACATACAGTCAGAGTTAAAAAGAGCTATGTTCCTCAACAAGACGAACAAGGAGACCTGCAACAGATGGTCAGGCCTCCGTAGAGTCCTGATCACAATATCAGACAAATCATTCTTGGATTCTATGAAGAGACAGAAGACACTGAGACAGCCTGAATCCACAGAAGTACTGTGGCAAGTTCTCCAAGATGCTGGAACAACCAACCTGCCAAGTACCATGAAAAACTGTGCACAAGTGTAGCTAGGAAACTAGGATTTTTCTTTTCACTGAATTTTGTATGAAGTTAATTGATAAATAAAAAAACAATCGTGGTTTATCCTCACCTCACGTTTAGTTCCTAATACCTTTGCTCAATACTGTAAACCATCTAACAAGACAAAAGTTCAGCATAACTGTGATTAAGAAAAACAACTAACAGTAGGAGGAGGAGAACAGAAAGACGTTACTCACAACAGGACTCAAGTTGTCATTTTGAATGTTGATTTGGCGGAGGAGGCGATGTTCATATTCTGGATCCATCCTAGACCCTGATCCCACAGGCTGGGAAGATGGACCTGGCAAATACATTAATTAAAAACACTGTGTCTTTTTAGGGATTTCTAACCAGGGACTTGAACTAATGTTGAAAAACCATGTCACACATGAATTATTCAAATTCAAAGCAGAGTGAAGAACATGCCTGAAAATGACCACAATAACACAATTTTCCAAATTGTGATCAATACAATACATCTATCTATCTATCTATCTATCTATCTATCTATCTATCTATCTATCTATCTAACAATTAATTGCATATGGGATTGTTATTGGTGTTGTTCAACATTCTTATACTGAATGATTATGAAGGTAGCCGAGAGATTATGCAGTATCCTAATCATACTGATTTAAATCTGTAAAACAATGTTTAGAATGACAGTCTACAATGTTGGTGGAAAATGATGACATTTCACAGCATATTTCAAAGCCTCTTTTAAAGACATCTATGTAGCACTTAGCTTGATAATCACACTTCGTTAAATATCCCATAGTTGTCTGCATTTCAGCGTAAATAATGAAAATAGCATGACATATATCCTGTGTAACCTACTCAAGCGTTCCCACTCCACAGTAACAACAGATTCACCAACTCAGTTCTGACACGTCCAACTTTTAATAAGCTCGATGAACAAGATCGTGAAAAGCCCTGTAATGCTTATACATTTGGTGTGTTTATAATGTTTTTCTTCAGTCATGTTTGTACTAAAAAAAAGAAAAGCTAATGATAACTAGCATTAGCTAAGTTAGCTAGTGGTTAACTCATATTTGCAACAGACAACATACCAGCAACAACCGGGCAGCCTCTAAAACGGCAAACACCAGGAACAACAGTCGTCGCAGATATGTGGGATGAATTAAAGCGAGAAATGGAAAGTTATTCGCTATAAGAGGAAGGTGAATGTTTAGTTGAGGTGGAAAAGTGCATTGTGGGGGTTTCGTCACCCCCTGTGACGTACGCGTCGCTAATAAAAACACGGAAACGCAACTTACGTTTGTCTCCAGTAGGAGTTTAATAATCGCGACCAGAATTGATTAAGTTAAGAGTGAAGTTGTTCTGTGTTACTATCTATAAAATATAAGTGTAAACAGTGTAAACTCATGTGCAACACAGAGGTCCACGTGCAGGGATGAGATCGTACAAGTCTCCAAATACTCCTCCATTCATGAATGTTAAAGCCAAATATTAGGTTTTAGTTGAAGCGGTATTAATGAGGCATCTGCTCAACTTTATGGTAATCTTGGAGGCTGCAGTATGTGGTGCTGTGGACTTGTATTGCGTTATGATGATGTTGGTGTTTCTATTATTTTGTGCACCCCATTTATACTAGTAAGATAGGCTAAATAACAGACCGTTCTCTGTATAATGCAATAGTGTTCAACAGTACTACAAACTAAAGCCTCCTAAATGATCATACTGTTGAAGGAACACCTCTCTAAAACTTTTTCGACACAAACTGAACATTAGGACTGTTGTGTTAGATTGCATTAGTTTTAGCTAGGTGTAACTAATAAACTGATAAGTGAGAAATTAGTGAGTTACAAATAAGGGACATCACATGAAATCAAATGTTAATTTGTTAGTTTTTCAGCTGCAGGTGCAGGCTTATTGTCATTTCCATACATATGCATAACATAAATACAGGAAAAACAAAATGTCATGGACCTGAGTGCAACATAGAACAGACATAAAAACACCACAAAATCAATATCTGTTTAATTGATGACTGATACTGATGTAAATCGTTCATTTTGTAAAACTCAGTCTGACACACTGCCACATTTATTATGGATTTGTCCTCACACCAAAATATTTTGACTAGACCTTGGTTGTATTACTGCTTATGTATGTAATATTTTTGTTTGTATTATTATAACATGTTATTAGGTCTTCACACATTTTTTTTCTTGTAAAGTTATTGATTTTATCAGCCAAATATCACACTCATAGATTTACAATTTCTGGCAGCAAACCTTTATTTTCTTTTATTAAGGGAATTTGAACTTTATGTCAAAACTCTTCCCTAAACAAGAATTCTTCAGAAGCTGTGTTTTGTAATTAGCTTGTTCAATTTGATTTGACTAAGAATCCTGACAGACGTTTATTTTATTTTATTTTTTTATCTACATATCTTATCTCTATAATATTGTAATGGACTGTTTGTCCTTATCCTTATGCTTTCGTTGGTTCAATATTTACTTCACAGTTCAAATTTAAACAAACAAAAAAAAGGTTTCCTGCCATGTTGAAGTTTCAAACATAGAGGGCGTAATAGTTCCATTGTCAAACTACCGTCTGCAATGGTATAGCCTATACCTCACTTCCTAAAGAGTATGGGGCATCGGATATCTAAATGAACCTATTTTAACCATCATTTATCTTGCACCTCAGTTCTTGCCTGTAGTCTGACAAACATGGGCAGGCCTTGACATGAAACACCTTTGTGTGCCTTTGTATGAATTCAGGACACCAACAGCAATAAAAAAAAAAAAAACAACAACAAAAACAATCCTTTTTTTTGCAATAGACTTAAGGAGACACAGTATAAGAGATTGCATGAACAACACAGGACATCTAGTGTCTTGACCAAAACTGATCTCAGCTGGAACATATTTGCATTGCCTTTTGAGTTGTTAAAAAAAAAATCAATAGTAGGACCCTTCAAGCTGTTGAAGAAACTTTAGCAAGGAAATCTATTTAAACGGCTCTATGATAAAACTCCTACACAGTAGGAGTAGTGGTATAGGGACATTTTTAGAGCAACTCCAATAAAAAATGCAATGCGCTAAATTAAAAAGAAATGATAAAAGCTTCATGGAGCTATGGCACCCTATCATAAACCTCTTCCCCAGTGAGCTCAGTGACATGATCCAAAGAGGAAAAGCAACATTAGATTTTAGAGTCTGACACTTCTGTATGTCAGAAACAGATTAGCCTGTACACAATGGGAGTGAGTATGAATGTGTGAATGGTGTAGTCCAGGTCTGTAATCTAAGCAGTTACATTGTGTTGTATGTTGTTGTTATACAAATAAAACATAATTGTTTAAAGAAAATCCTGCTAAAACAGATATCAGTGAAATCCTGACTGTTCTGTGAAAAAAAGCTGCAGACTTGTAATGAAATATCTGATAATCTAATCAGCTGTGAAACCTGGTTTTGGGTATTTTTAGGTCTGATGGCCCTGCATGCAATCCCTCCTTCTTTAGATTATACTGTAACAGGATTATCTATTTGTAATGTGTGTGTGCGTGCCTGTAATAAATGTTTTGAGTTTGTTTACACGTTTTGTGCTGATCCAAAAGCACTGCTGAACGTACCCTCCTGTCACCACCCTCCTCTGTACAATAGTCTCTGAAATGCAATGTTAATGACCATGTAGCTATGACAAAAGCCTGAGCTCTGTGCCTTTAATGTTGGCAAGTGTAGTGATGATAATCACACACGGAGGGCACAGAGGGCCCCCTGTGAACTTCGCTGTGTGTTTTCTGGTGAGTGAGCCTATAGAAATGTACCGCATCAGACACACAACATAGTTCTGCAAGTGTGACGAAGCACCCCCCCACACCACCACCCCACACACACACACACACACACACACACACACACACACACACACACACACACACACACATACTCTGTCTGTCTGTCTGTCTCCTTCACACAGACACACCCACACAACACTGGCGCCAACTACCAACCCCCCTCCCCCCAACTGACCTCTAATTATGTCATGCGAAAAAGCTGTGTCCCATTGAAAAGCTCTCTTAATCAAACCCAATTAATTCCGCTATTTTCCCTTATTATCCTTTGCAGGGAACGCGTCTTTCCAATAAGACTGTTAACTCCAGCCGTGGCCCTTTCAGATCTGCTGGGGTGCAGGAGCGAAATAATAGACTGCACAATTAATCAATTAGTCATTAGGGACTCTGTTGTTCTTAATGAACACAGTAACCGTGTTGTGGAGGTGATTCAGGGCTTCCTCTAAACCGTTTGTCTTCCCCAACAACTTTTAACTTCAAAGATTGGCATCTTCATGACTGTGACCTTTACAGTGAGACTGCATTTGAATTGATCACCTTTCTGATTTTGTATTGTTTTTGGTCATTCGGAGAAATATATTCTTTGTTGCTCTGCTCCTATAATTCCTAGGCCACCTGTAATTTCTTCACTAACTTGCAGAGCTGTTTTTGTTTTTTTTTGGAGCTAGTCCAAGTCAAGTCTTTGTGAGCAAAATTAAACAATCCAAAAAGTACATAGTACATAGTACAGAGATGCTGTGATATATATATATTTTATATAAAAAAAAACAACAACAAAAAAAACGTTTACATCAAATCAACAAATCTCATTGCAGTCAAATCTCAAGTAAAGTATCAAGGTACTTTGCTAAAGAAGGGCATAAGATATAGTCAAAATCTCCGGGAATAGCTCAGTAACCAGATGTTGGGTTTGGAGTATTTAGCACATATATTCTATATCCCGAAGGTCAAGAATGAGTCTCAATGCCCTAGTGTCAAGTCTTTATTCTACATATATATTTCTGATTATATGAAGCCTTTTGCTACCCGTACTTGCAGGTGAACACTTTATGAAAGGCACAAGACTTTTATTGGTCATGTTTCAACAGCAATCGCTTCATTGTTGTGTTAAGAGACAGATTAATGTTCAGATTTATTGTCCTAAGTATCAGGTCAGGAGGATTAACAACTGTGCTTGTGTGTTTTAGCACCACAAGACTCAGCGTTTTTGCCATCTTTATTGTTCGACATCAAGCAACATGAGAGCAGATTGATTTGCTGTACAATCCAGATGTCCACATTAGATTAGGTTATGTTTTGGATGAACACATATGTAATACTGTAAAAAAAAAAAAAAAAAAAAAAAAAGAAAAAGAAAGAGAGATGCATCAGTCAGGAACACTGAGCTGAGACATTGTTACAGGATGTATTTGTATTTATGCAGGTAAAACAGGCATGTTAGGAGAAGTTCAGGAACTTCATGAGAGAGTAACTTGCAAAAATAGCATCTAATATTTCATTTTGGATTTTGCGTAGTAGAGAATAACTCTCCAGCCGCAATTTTTCATGTCGATCTACTGCAGCTCTTTTTCCCATGCTTTTCATTGTAGCACGCACTCCGGCTCAACGCATGCTTACCCCGGCCCCTGGCTGTGGCTATAGCCTCGACCTGGCCCCAGCTGAGCAGGGCCAAGCTGTCCAGTAGTTAGTTAGTGTCTGTTCAGGCCCGGCTCGGCCCGGCCTGGCCCGGGTACTAATCCCTGGGCTGTCAGAGGACCCCGCTCTGAACTCATCCTGCAACACAGGAAAACGCTCTAATTGGGGGATTTTCTACATCATTAACTCTGATGAGCAGCCATCCCACCCTCCCTCCCCTCTCTCTCTTCCTCTCCACTCTTACTTCCCCTCTCTCTGTCTCTCTCACTCCCACACTTTTACTCCAGCTTAATCTCTTTCTTAATGTTTCTCTTTTTACTTTCTCCCACTCTGACTTCCTCACATTCTCTGTCTCCCCTTTCATCCTTTCAAGTCCAAAGCATTTTTTTTTTCCATTTTCATCCACACAGGGTTATGGTTGTTCAGCTCTTTGAAAACACCTTTGAGATATGACCTCATCAAGTGCTACAGGTCTTTCTGGTCTTACATGTGCAAATGTTATAGTCATAAAAAGTAACGTGCTATTTCCATGATCCCTGAGATTTGAGTTCAAATATGGTCTTTCTTTTGTTCCTCTTTACAGATGAAGTTATGTCACATGATAACTGGTTTAACTTTTGTTTTATGCCAACAACTAGTCTGAGTTTGTGCCTTTAATATATTACATTTGAGTCACAGAGCTAAGCCTTGGATTTTCTGAAAAATCAATGCAGATTTCTGAAAAACCCAGAAGGTTGTTTAACAACAGCCTGAATGCTAAAACACTCACATTCTGTCCACTGCACCATACAAAAGATTTTAAAACATTTCTCAAATTGTGATTGAATACTCCCAATCCAGGTAGCTGCTGGAAATTACATATGTGTATATATATATATATATATATATATATATATATATGAATTTAAAAAACTGCTATATTCATAAAAATATTGGAAATAAATATCAATATATACCAATATATCAGTTGTATAATCAAGCAAAGATGTGTTTGTTTGAATTTGGAAAAAGATGCCCAATTTGAAAAACTAGGTCAAAAACCTTATACTGTGCAGCCGACAAACTATTTTCTCATCCAGATGTTTACAGTATTTTTTTTTTGGCATCTGTAAATGCCTTCAGATCAGCAGTAAGTGTTTGTTAAAAACCCTCTGGGTTTCCAAAAATACCAGTGGGTATTTATTTTTGGCATAATTGGATGCTTAACCAAAAACACACTGTTGTGTAATGCAGTATCTAATCACCTCAGGACACTGGCCTGTTACTTCCACTGGCCTACCCATATGGCCCTTGAAGTGAGGTCCTTCCAGGCCTCCATCTGTCCAGGAAAGTGATTCACACGCTGAGGAGACCAGCTAGCACGGCGGCACCGGTCCCTCTGTGAACATGTGTTGCAGCGGCTGAGCTTGCCGGCCTGGGGGCAATTAGGGAGCCGGGCCCTGTGGTCAGAGGCCCCCCTGGGAAGCCCTGATTGATTGGAGTCTCATCTTCCTAACAGGCTGGCACCCTGCCATCAAGCCACGGAACAGCAGAGAGGATTGGGAGGGGTAAAAAAAAAAGAAGAGAGAAAGAGCTCTTATATGACAGAGAGAGAGAGAGACCACAAGTGTTAGAGGAAAAGAAAGAAAAATGTCTCTGCCCATGTATGTCAGATGATAACGATTATACTGTCGTAATCTTGGATTGCTCTTTAGACTTAATGGGGTAAAAAAAAAAAAAACATAGCGACTATGTGGGAATGAGTGCACAGGTCAACATGAAAGCACTGCAGTGAGAAAGTGGAGATCCATATTCTATCAAACTATATTTATTTTCAGTAGATCTTCATTCTTTCCAGAATATGGACATCAATGATCCAGACAAAATCAAAAAGAAAGGAAACAATGATATTACTAGGACAGATATAACTACAACATGTAAGAAACAAAACAGCCATACAGGAAAGAATATCCTGTGCATTTTCACATAAAAAAATTAAAACTGGCAAAGATCTAGTGCAGTTTTGTCCATTATCTAACCTTTGGCTTATTCTTGGTCCAAAATCACATTTATGTAGCATCCTAAAGAAGCTCTTAATGTGCAAGGTAATCCTCATTTCCTCTGTGGTCCTGGCATTGTCCAACAGGGAGTTTAAACATCACTAACCAACAACACTGAAAAAAAAAAAAAAACTACATGAGGACTGATCATGAGCAGCAGATGTAACACTATGTTTTCCCTCTCTGAATGGTACAATAGATTTTCCAACAAACCAGAAATGACTAAATATTGTTGTTATTGTTTTTGCTGCTGATGTAGCTGTATTCACGAGTTGCTGTCAGCACAATTTTCACATTAAAGTGAAATATCACAACCATACAATGGGCAGTCTTGGGGAAAATGGGTCTCCTTTTAGAAAACAAAATATAAAAAATACAAAAGATTCTGAAATTGCACTTTAAGATTAAGGATTTTTTCTCCTTCTTGCTCCATAACCAAGACAGAAAAGTTACCATATAACTTTTGTGAGATGCTGTAGATCCTAAATATGTCAACACCAAATACTAATAAATTTAGCTCTACTCAAAAGAAATATAGGCAACTGTTTAGAATTGATCCTCTCTACCTTTAACACAATTAGAGCTTAACTCTGTAACAGATGGTAAAAGACCAATATTGTGTCACTAATGACCATAGCAGCTACAATCCATGTTTCTCCTCCTTTGATTGAGAAAGAGAAAAAAAACTTCCATGACAAAATGGTTACAAGGGCCTATTTAGTGCAGCCTGAGACCGTTTCCCCCCCTTCAGTTACAGACAAAGAGGATACACTTGGATCAATTGTGCCGAACAAAGACTAAACTATGTGGGGTGACGCATCACACAGGGCTCTTTCTGCTGCCCTGCACGTACACGCAGCCACCCAACACTGAGCTGCCAACAGGTTTTCACCTCCAACAGCCACTCAAGCAAAAAGAGGGTTACTCCACTCACCAGCCTGCCTTCCTGCCTTCCTTCCTTCCTTGCTTGCTTCCTTGCTTTCTTCCTTAAAGCATCTCAGCACAAACCAGAAAAGGATTATAATCGTGCAGGATTATTTTTGGTATATTCTGCCCTGGCCCACTTAGAAGGTGGCATCATATCTCTGACTCTACTACAATTATGTATTTTACACTCTGTGACACCATAAGTGGGAGAATTTCCTCTCCCTGTAAATTGAAAACCATGAGCTGTCATCCTCCTCCAGTTATAACAGGTTATCTATTAACTGCAGGCTCAAATATCTAAACTGGGCAAGTAGCAACATAAACCGTGAGTGGGAGAGATGAACTGAAAACCAGTTGCACAGTTGTTAGAGACCAAGAGATGAGTGAGAGAGACGTGCATTTACACAGTCGGAGACATTGCCTTGATTTTCTTTAAAAAGCTGCTCTCACATTAAACCGAGACTGGAGCTCCATTCACAAAGTACTCAGAGACTCTGATTAGCTGACCCATGAAAATTCGACAATTGGATTAATTAGTAAAAACACAAACTTGCCGATGAAAATGGGAAAAGCAAAGAATGATCATCAGAATGTGATGTTCTGTCCGAATCAACCAATCTGATGGTTGACACAAATAAAGGAAAAACTGATGAGAAAAGTTATAATACCTACAGCAGTGCTTCATTTAGGTGATTTTTTAAAATTATAGCATGTGTTCATGAACTGCTTTCCTCTGACGTGAGCTGTGACAAGGGCCAAATAAAATTCGCTAGACATGGAGAAAAGGATTTGACCTTTTCTTACATATAGGTTCAATGGCCCCTTGGAAAACCAATATGCCAATATTGCCACTATCAGCAGATAAGCTGTTCATGAATGTGGGTAGACCTATGCATTCAGTTAAAGGGAAGCATGTGGTTTGTTTTAAAGAGTGGTCGATAAGGAAACAATGTTGTGTGCAGCAGTTCCTGGGTTGCAAATAGTTTTTTAGAGCCTGACAGTTGACAGCACCCAAAGCAATGCATAACACCTACAGTTTGGAGGGAGAACAAGTTAAATTGAACAATTCAGAGTTCACTTGTCTGCTTCGTGTCCTTGAGATGACAAAAATAAGGGGGGGAAAAAAGAAAGTCCAAACTAAAAGTTCAAAAATCCTCAGTCTTCACAGTTCAAAATCCATTTCCTTTGATCCGTGGGTAACAGACACAAACAGTCACTGCCATTTTTTCCAACATTTGTTCTCAATGTCTGCCACCTTGAAACCCAAGAAAAAAATTTCAGCATCTCCCTTTCCCGACGTTACTCACATGGACTGCTAGGTTTGTTAGTCACATGGGTTGCCAGGTCTTGTCCATAGACTGGATGTGTTCCTTTGCTTTCATTCTCAGTGCAGCAATACTAGAGCTGCGCTGGTCCACGTCCTCCAGAGGGTATTTATCGGGGTACGGTGCTGGACACTGGTAAGGAGGAGGGGCCATGCTCTGCATCCCCTGACTCATGGACGGATGAGGATGAGAGTGAGGATGAGGATGAGGAGGATGAGGAGGATGAGGAGGATGAGGAGTGGAGTTGAGGAAGCTGTGGCTGGGGTAGCTGGGCTGGAGGCCTTGAGGTGGACCCATGAAGCCTGGGATGCTGTGGACCGGTGTGGCACTGGACAGGGGAGAGGTCAGCCAGGGGTCCAAAGGGAGGGAGTTGGTCATTGGACCCATGCTGGTGTGAACTGGTGCCGGGCGGTTGAAAGACAGCATGGGAGAGTCATGGAGCTTCATGGTGCTGGCATCCATTTTCTCCTGCCGACGCCATTTAGCTCTGCGGTTCTGGAACCAGACCTGGAAGACAAAATCAAGTTATTACTAACTGAACATAGATATAAAGAAGAAGTACATGAATTTAGGAAGTTGTTGAAGCTTCAAGCCCTGCAAGGATTGTCAATATGTGTTGACCCATGAAAAGAGTGACGAAGATCCAGTTGAGATCAAAATGTGCAGTATGCAGGTGTTCCTGCAGGTGTTATTCATTTCATCAGCACCATCGTCCAATAGCCTTGCAGCCACATGTGATGTGTGTACAATTACACTCCTTCAAGATTGTGGTGACCTATTCTCCATTAGCAGAGCCATAGCCTAAGCCCAAAGGCTTGGCACGATCCTGCAGTCCTTAAGTGCATCTCAAAGTTTGGAATCACAGCAATTTAACATGTGCTGTGAGTGTGAAGGCAAGATTAACACCTCCAGTTTCAACACGACAGCATAAAGCTATAAACAACACAAATCATAAACTATAACTGTCTGGTTACTGTGCCGCTGCTGTAAAACACAATGTAATAACAGCCCAACATAAGAGAAAACAATACAGCAACAAAAACAAACACTGACACCACAGACCCTGAATATTTACTTATGTAAACTGACAAAATATCTTAGGCTTCATCAATATTAGAACTCATGCAATGTACATATGGATCTCTGTGATGCTGGCTGTTATAACTATAGACTTGTTTGGATATGT
The DNA here is from genome assembly GCF_002814215.2 of Seriola lalandi dorsalis. Lineage (NCBI taxonomy): Eukaryota > Metazoa > Chordata > Actinopteri > Carangiformes > Carangidae > Seriola > Seriola lalandi. The sequence goes on from NW_019522683.1 coordinate 52,127, forward strand.
TCATGTTGGTGCCTCTGATGTTGTGGTTCCTCTTACCTGAACTCGGACTTCAGGGAGGTTCACCTTCATGGCCAGCTCCTCTCGGCTGTACACGTCTGGGTAGTGGGACTTCTCAAAGGCACGCTCCAGCTCATGCAGCTGGTAGGTGGTGAAGGTGGTGCGGTTGCGCCTGTGTTTCTTCTTGGGCTGATCGTCCTTGCAAGGCTCCGGAGACTTTCCTTCATCACTGTCGGCGCTCTTCCTCAGCTCACTGAGTTCCTCGTCGCACTTATTTGTGAATAAGCCAGTATCTGTTAAGCACACAAGAAAAATAAACCAGGAGTTGGTATTTTCTTTATATATTTTTTATTTGCAAATGTTTATCATATACTCGGTATTCTACATGTGTAGGTGCAGTCTGAATATATTATATTAAAACTGAAATTTAGAAGAAAGGAAAAGCAGAATGGTTAGTTGAAATGAAGAATGTAGTTCCCACTTTCCAGTAGAGCAAACATTAGTTTGACACCTGCAACAATAGGCTACTGTAGGTCAGTGAAGCAAGCAATCCCCTGAACTTCAATGAAGCTCAAAAACATTCCTAATCGGATTTAGAAAACTTGTTTCCAGTGTTTATCTTCTCCAAAGGTAAACTGTCTTTTAAAAAAGACATTTGGAATCAACTGTTCACATTGTTATCGCTGACACAGGACTGCAAAGCCACTGTTAGTCAATTCCCACAGTATAGTTATGTGTTAGAAAGTATTAGTATTATGATCAAAGCAGTAGCCACAAGAGATATTTCTTACTTTAAAATGCATCCAAAACATGAGAATGTCAACAGTCCTGTGGACATTTGACAACACTAGCTAGTGACAAGCCTTTTACTGCAACTGTCCTTCCTCATGATCGTACAAGACAAACAACTTCCCTTTGCCTTCCTCTCAATTGTTCTTCCTCCCATTCATTCCTAATCTTCAGTAATATCTTTGTATATCACTGTCAAAACCAGAGAGAAAGATAAACTATCACCTGGAAAAGAATGAGGTCTAACAATGTCAAAACAAGATTGTGTGCCGAATCAATATTAATCTGACTAGTACACAATTGAGTTAAGCAAAGTACAAAGACGATGATCCGGCAATCAGATCAGTTGCACTTGAGAAGCAGCTACTTTACGAGAGTCTACATCTGCCAGGATCAGACCTGAATCAGATCCCATACGTCATTCAGGCTGTGTTGCATAAGTTGTAAATCACAGAAAGTATGTTAACTTTAAAATACTTTCCTGGCAGAGGCGTTAGGATTCTCAACGCAGTCCCCTGTATGAAATATAAATGTTACTATCAAAATAGATTAACAATTATTTGGCCAAATTATTCCCACAAGTGGAATAATTCAGAACTTGCATAAAATAATAAGTCTACACTAATACTTGTCCAATGTAGTTATGAACTAACTACCATATAGTTTGACAAAAATGTGCTAGCTGTTTTCAGAGCATTCAGTCGACGCTCACTTTCTTCTTCAGTTTGCTCAGTTGTCGCGAAAAGCAAGTACATGGACTTTAAACCTGAAATAATTGATTATTTGACTACTTAGGGGATTCAGAAAAAGGTTATGAGACATTTGTCACTGAACTTCTTAGGAAACAGCAACATTAACATTGATTTGGAGTCGTATTCCTGTCCACCTGATGAATGTAAGTGCAATATTCACTTTCTTTTGGCTCTGTTTTTGGCCTCTACCAACTCATGAGGGCAAATATCTGGCCCTTTAGCAAATGAAATGGTCCACTATATTCACCAGCTAATCGCTAACTGTGTGTCTGTCTGCAGTTCAATGCTCAGCAGGTAGTGTACAGTGGGTTTTTAGAGCTTTCAATGCAACGCTTTGAGGGAGGTGAGAATGAATCAAAACAGTAAAGTTGCTAAAAGTTGACCTAAAACTTGATGTAAAAGCTCTATAAAGGTTTGTCACTATGAGGGACGCCTTTCAAATTGTCAAATTGTGTTCACATTGTCATTTGATGCACTAACATCAAACAAATATCACTTATAGCCGTTGTAAGTTACATTTAAGTTTCTAAAGTCAATAATGAGCCTTCATTTTTAACTACTGTAGACTTGATTGTTAATTTTTCTGATTATAGTAGGTTGTAGTTTGTATTTGTTCAATACATGCTGACAAGTCATTGTCCTTTCACTGCTTCAGTAAAAACAGAGGGTATATATATGTAAATGTGAGCTTGTTTCTGTTAATAGGATGTGTTGATGGAGAGAAAGGAGGGGGTCAACGTGGCCTTTCAACTGGCAAACGGGAGCAGAGGCAAAGGCAAAGCAGGATTTTCGGGGGTTAATTTATCCACCTCTCATTAAGCAGCTATGACAAAGGCCAGGCTCTGACAAAGGCAGAGGTCAGGTCTGGTTCAGTGACCAGCTCTTGGCCTGTCAGCCCATCACAGCCGCCGGTCTGAAGGCTGCCCACTGTTTATCAGCCAGCAGAACATCTCAGTACAGAGAGGGGGGCCGACTGACACCGAACTCTGAAAAGTTGCTCATTCAGGGGGAACTGGGCTGACTTCACAGGATAGTTACATACAAAAGGGTGATGTCATTGGTGTTGATGTACGTTAATCAAGAAAAACTAACGTCCTCCTGGATTGAGCTACTAAATTTGTATCACTTATTATCACTTTACTGGTGAGTCTATGAGGATATATCCATCTCCAGTTCATGGAAATGATATTTGTGTTGTTTCTGCCCCAAAATCACCAACCACCTGCCAGATCCTGCATGTGAAAATGGCTTCAGATTAAACGTGATAAATTTGATCCTGAGATAGAACGATAACAACACCCGAATGAACTACTGTACAATCTAATCTGCACAGAAGAGAAGATTAGGGGAATTCCACAAGGGGATGGGATTGTGCTCAGGGACATAAACCCCCTTACACCATCTTGTTCTGGGATTTATCTCTCAATCTCAGCCGGCACAGTTCACACAGCTAATGCAACAGGCTCTACACAGCAACAGTATGTAACACACTGATTCTGGATCTGCCTGTGAGCGGTTCCAAATGGAGCTGCACCAACACGTAGGATACAATTGTACTAAAATTGCCGCGTTTAAATTGGTCAAATTTCTAATTAATTAGTTGCCATTGTCTAACAAACAATGGCTCAAATAATGAAACAAAAAAAATGACTATTGCATGTCACAGGTCTCATGTCCACAGAGACCTGGCTGCTGTTGTGAACACACAAGAACAGAACTGATTTCCCAACCCTTTGTTTATTTCAGAGAATTTGATAATTATTTATTAAAATGATGATCCATTGTTTGGTTAAATTGGTTTCATTTCTATTCAATAAACCTTTGGTAATGGGAAAAAAATATCAGATTCAGATCCTAAAATTCAAGTAAATATATACACCTGCAGTGTATTGTGGATGTTTTTGTCTATATCTACATGTCTGTGTGATCTCTTTTAGTGGATATTTTATTGAAAGTTTTGAAAGGGCTTTATGCATTTATGTTTCCTAATCTTTTTCATGACAAGCCTTATACTATTAAACCTAGCCAGTTCATTCTGGTTTTTGAAAAAAAAGTTTTGTTTGGACCATGAAAGACTGAACGATCATGTTCAGAGGTCAAGTAGTGCTCAGAGACCTCAATAGCCTAATGTCAGTGCACTAAACTCAATTGTATCTTACTCAGCTTTCCAAGACCAAAGGCGCTGCTGTATAATCAATACCCTTGACCATCACATATGTTTTGAGGCAAAAAATCAGATGATTAATAAACTTAAGCTCTGAAGCAATTGATGTGCACATAATGGGGACCTCCTCCAAAATAAAATGAGCACCCAGTGAAGTGAAACTAAGTGCTCTGAGAGGTGATAATGCTATAATAAAATAGACTCTGTTTTTCCAGGATGGAGGCCAGCATCACCATCAGCTTCTCTCACCATGGTACTGCTGCTGCTGCTCTGTGCTGCCATTTCTCAGAGACGAGAGGTGCCCACTGTAGGACGGGTGTGACGAGGGCTCCTGCTGCTTCCCAGACTCTGCCAGGCCCTCTATGTCCACTTTATGAGGTCCTGAGGCCCCAGCAGGACTGAGCAGGGGGTCCTGGTCTTTACTGAAACCGAGAATGACATCAATGCTGTGGACGCGGCCTCCTGCAGCGAAGCCCCCACCTTTCCCCATTTCGTGGAAGTTGCTGGGTGAGAGGCAGCTGTCGTCCACCATGCTCATGGTATCCAGTGATAAATGCATTCGAGCGTCTCGACACTCGCCTGGGCCTGAGGTCAAAGGAAAGGGGTTTAATTTAAGAGCTAAAGGTACAATAATGTGTCAGAGATCACCTGGTTACCCTAGATGACCGTGCTCATCCTTCTACCTAGCTGAACCCGATTATCCGCTGCAAAGGTGGCAGGGGATCGAGACTCTGAAAGCTACAGTGCATAACCAAAAGTGTACTGATGGAAACTATAGGCGTTTTTAAAGAATCCATCGTAGAATAGTGCGTAAATGACATTGTACTGATAATGTTGCTTATTTCTATCACTTTTCAAATCGTAAACTCATAACAAAACAAGTCTTAATGGTCACAAAACCATGTCATGTTAAGTCATGTTACAGATAGCAGCCATAGCCAGGATCCAAATCTTTAAAGACTAAGAAAACTTTTAGGAACTGCAAGTGCGATGTCTGAGGTTATGGGCTGGCAATGCATTCAGAGATTATATAACTTTTGAACAAAGTAATGCATGTTGGTCAATAAGAAATGAGGTGTCTGTGTCGGAAAAGATACAGTACATCTGCATTCAGCACATCATGTTGATGTTAATTAATATGCCCTGTCTCAAATAAATAAGAAATAAATAAAGTAAACTAAAATAAATTTACTCAATTGGAATCAGAAGGATTGTGTGAAAAATGGATTCTGTATTCTTTATCTATTATTTGTATTCTGGTATGTAATTAAAACAAAAGAGTAAACTTCATGCCAAGAGCAGCTGGAGTATGTAGAGTTTTAATAAACTGTTCAGTCCATCCCAAAATTTACCTATTGAGCACACCATCTTTTTGGACTCACACATCTCCAGTTACTGGCACTTGCATGACAAATGACACAGTTGAACTTCAGTGTCAGTGAAAAGTATGACAGCATACAGTAAAATGAAATCGTGTCATAGCTTACCTCTTGGAAGTAAATAGGTTGAACTGTTGAAACTGCTGATGCCAGTGCTCCACCTGTTCACCCTCCAACCTCACTCTTCCTCGGATCTGCTATGTGCTAAGCTCACAATCACGTAGCCAGCTTTGCTTACCTTGCATCTCCTTAAATCATTTCTCTATGCGTGACAAACAGTCCCGACAAAAACACTCCAACAAAGTGCATGTAAATAAAACCACCCAGTGCAAAGAACATTCAACAAATGAGTTGAGACGCCATGCACTCCAGCTCAAAGAGGAGAGTGGAAGAGGAGAGAGACGGAGTGGGAGAGGTGGACAAAGCTGAGGGAGGGTGTAGGAGGTGAAACGAGAGGATTAGGAGAGGGTTATTAATTGGAATCCTTCCCCTTTAAGAGTGATTGGCAGCTGTTTTCTGCTCAAGTAATTGTTTTAAATGTTATTTCCATTCACCCCTACAGGAGGAGGCCCAGGCTAATGAACCCCGGACAAGACTTTCTTTCATAAATTTACTGTTTTAAAGACAAAAGAACCACTGAAAGTTTTCACTATGCACACCCAGCCCCCTTATTATTACTACTATTATTATGTGGAACTACATGGAAAAGGAAACTTTATTATGATAATACATGATGTAAAATACAGTGCAACATACAGATTATCTTCATATAACAAGCTGATAATGATAAAAGACCTCTTAATTTGGGGCAATGTGTCACAGAAATGTATCATGTGGTTTAAACAATCTAACAAAGCATTTTGTTTTTAACTTTATATAATTTGCTAAAATTTTAAAAAGCATTACAAAGTGAGATATAGTCCTAAAAAAAATATTTTCTGACACTTCTGTGTGTGATCTGTCTGTGTTTGATCTGTGTCTGCTAAACCATGGCAAAATGACCGGAATAGATTTTAAAAAGTGTACTGTAAGTGATACTGCTATTAACTGTAAACTCGAAAATAAAGTTGTCACATGCAACCACTCAATTATTGATGTTTAAAAAGGTGAAAATAGCAAATTTATCAATTAAAACAGTTCAGGCTTTGTTGTTTTAAATTTGCTTACATTACATACTGCACTAGCCTATATGAAAAAAGAAAAAATGAAGTGATGTCACTTGAGTCAGCATCTGTTGATGCTACTACAAGTATAAAAAAAAAACCTGCTGTTGTGGAGTTAGAAAGTGAGTTTACCAGACCTCTGTAGCCCACTCCTCACCAGCAGCTCAAGGCTACATTAGCCGCCACTAGCCTGACACAATCAAATCTCTGACCAAACTATCTGACTCAGCAGTCATGTTGCTCTGTGGGTTATAAAGGTGCCTCGTTTTAACCAGAAAGAAGAATAAATGGAACATGTTACAGGAGTACAATACTAAATCAGTGTAGTAGCTTACCTGTAGTGCTTTTACCTGATACAATTTGTACGTTTTGCTATTGCTACATAGCCAGTGTTAGCATTAACAGCTGTTTACTTACCAGTCTTGGCAAGAGCTTCAGCCGTTGTTGCATTTACAAGACAAGAGGTTATAATACATCTTATATATATATATATATATATATATATATATACATACATATGATACTTCCTCTAGCTGGCTAGCATGCTAACTTCAGTACAAGAAAAGAAGTAATAGATATAGTGCCAAAACAAGAGGGTTGCTTTCCACTGCTGGAGACAGTTCGTAAGTTAAAGTTAAAAGTTAAAGAAGTTTGATGCTGAACTTGCAACATGTTTTCTAGACAAGTAAACAACTTTTAATGCTAACATTGGCTATGTAGTGATAGCAAAACTTACACCTTTGAAAAGGTTAACTGCCTCTGCACTACAAGTAAGATATATATTTATTGGTATTTAGGCTATCTATTCAACAAGTGGTGGATATAAAGTCTGGTTGTAACAAAGGGAAAAAGTTTCTTATAATATCAATGAAATTAAAATTTCAATGTAATAAAATTAAAGTAAAAGTCACCTTCAAACAAAATATTTAAATACATGGTTTTCTTGTCAAATAATTTAAATGAATAACCATCCAAATTTCAGAACAGAAAACCAGAGTGTAGCACAATTATAGCACATTATTTCTGCCTCAACAGCCCTTCATTACAAATACAGTCACCAACCAGTCTGTTGACAAAATGACTCTCATTGTCAACAATCTGACAGAGTAATGATGGTCGAAGGTGCTTGTTTATCGGCTCATGATTTTGTTAATACGTTTTTGTCCTTCCACTGTTTCTCTGTTATCCTAATTGAGCATAAATTGGTTAAGAAGGAGCAGTGTAGTTATCAAGCTGCTTAGTTTTATCAGATGACAATGTAAGTCCCCCTGATCCTATTAGGGGTAAAAAGCAGCTAATGTGTAAATGCGCAGTGTCAGCTTACTGAGGGAGGTGCAGAGAGAGGAGGCAGGAGAGAGAGAGAGAGGGGGAGAGAAAAAAGGTGAGGTGGAGGGAAGCGTGAGGTGGCTATGTGACAGGGGGAGGTGAACTCATGTGATCCACTAGTTCTCTGTCATGTAAAAGTGTACACACACACACACACACACACACACACACACACACACACACACACACACACACACACACACACACACACACACACACACACACACACACACACACACAAAGTCTCATACAATCTTTCTTCCACAGACATGTAAACAAACAGTTGACAGATAAGTAGCAAGTGCACCACTGATGGCAGTTACATCTAAATAAAATCATTAACAACATTAATACATTGAATACATGAATAACTCTAATACACTAATTCGGCTTGTGCTATGCTCTTTGCCAGAAATATTACCTCCACTCTTCCATCTTCCACCTTATATGGTCAGGTGTGTCTTTCCAATTCATGTCCAATCAGCTAAATTTAGAAACAGAGATAAACACACTGTGTGATCCGTTCCTTACACTTGCAGGCAAATTAAAAAAGAATGGTCAAAATCCGTTTTACAGAGGCAAAGAGTTTTGACTTTAACTTGTGCCAAAAACAGTGGAACCTACACTCCCTTTAATATAATGTGTTTTTTGTTAGACCCTTCGTCCTTGCTAAATGTGACTTCCGCACGTCGCACCTCCTGTTTGCAGCGTAGGTTTTCTGTTATCTATGTGTCTTTTATTTCCCTCCCTCATATTGTGGGCATTTGTAAACCTTCAGTCACTGAATGATAACATTTAAGAAGCGGATTTTGATCCATTTGAGGATTATTAGAGCCACGGGCTTAGAAGTCATGCTCAAAGTTGTACTCTGACATCACAGGTAGTCTTTCAAGACTGAAGCCAAAACAACTTCATTACTCCTCTGCTCAGGTGTACATCAGGACAGTCATAGTAAGGGTGGGGTGAGAGGTATCATTGCCTTACTGCTACACCTATATGGCCAGTTACACAGTATGCAGTCAGTAAATTATTATATAGGCCTGTGTCTGTTGTACAGTGTGCAGTTTTATCTGAATTATTATCTATTTAATAGAAAATATATGTGTAGTAAAAAGTAAATGTAAAAATGTGTCAAAATAAATTTTTTCCCATAGTCAGTCCCCTTGTCACGCAAGCACCTCTAATGTCAGACATTGAGACAGATGAGAAAGACAGACTGCTCTTAACCTTATTCTTGTAATTGAATTACTGCTGCCCCCCCAGCAGGGTAAGCTTTCACACTGTTCACAGAGACAGCATGTTTAAGTTCATCCTGTCCTGATACCTGTTACAATGACTGTCAGCAGCAAAATATTTGCTGTTGTTGTATGACAACAAATTTGAAAAACGTGGACTATTTTTTCCCTAGTAAAGTTTTGTTCTTCACCGTTAGGATGTAAGTTGTTTCAGAAATATTTTAGCCTCCCAGCGTTAACTTTATTCTTCTTGACATATTTAATTCAAATTGTCTCAATTTGAGTTGTGTCCTCAGGAACAATTACTACATGATGACTAGGACCATTACAAAGACAGGCATGCATAAGAGAAAATGTGATTTTGAAATGCTGGCAATAATTGAAGTCTGTGACAGAGATGATAAAGTGAAAACCTCATTTACTTTCCCTTTTTTGGTGCAGTAATTCCACTCATGGACAAGTATGATCTGTTGCCTGTGAAGTGGCCAATCCAAAACTTATTCGCACTGTGTTAAGCCTGACCTACTTGGTACTGTACAGTATGTTCTTGGCTAAACATACTTCACACAGTTCCTAGGGCATTTTAGCAGGCAGTGAGCCTGTTGACTCCTGAATGGATTATTGATCTCTGTGGTATTACCAGTCAACTAATATAAAAATAATTTCTTTAGCATTCTAAACAGTAGCCATTGCAGATATCTTGAAGAGAAGTGTGTGAATGTGCACAAATACCAATGTTTGTGCATTTTTTGTAATCTGACTTCTTTAAGGTTTTCATGAGTAAGATCATGGAAAGAAAAGAGAGAAATGGTTCAACAGTTTTCGAAATACACTACTTGCATAACCATGAATGCCCACACCAACCTTCATGTACATCAATTAATAGCTATTGAGATATTTCTCTCGAGACCTCTGTGGTGGACCGACAAACCAAAGGATTCACTGACCACCACCACACCAGGGTGGCTAAACTAGTGTGGCTAACAGGGATGGAAAAATTATTCTTATCTTCTACCTAACTTATGTAACAGTAGCTATACCACCCTGTGAAAATCTGTTGCAAATGAAAGCTCTGCGTTCAAAATTTTAAAGTAAAATTGAAAAATCTGCTAATTTTAATTAAGTCATTTAGTAATTTTACCTACTTTTATACTGTTGAGTATTTTAATCTGTGTCATATTTAAGAAAGTATATAATATATTTAGTATGTAAAGTCATAATTTAAGAAAGATATAATTAAGTAAAAAGTACAATGTTTGTCTCTGAAATGTAGTGGAGTGGAAGTATAAAAGGAAAAGTGAAAAAAAAGGAAAAGTAACTAAAAATTGTTACAGTGTCTCTTGTAACCAGAGAGAACAGCTTTAATTAGCTCATTATTATTCATTTAGTTATCTTGAATTTTTGCCACAACCTGGCTGCATAGTAGATTTCTGAAGCAGAGGAAAGAAGCTCCCGAGGGATGAGCAGCTGCTGAGATGATTTTTCTGGTTTTCTAAGAAGAGCATATTATGTACTTACATTGGCTCAGTGAGCTGGACCTAACTTGACCTCAGACCTCTGAGATGACCACAATCTACTTAAAGGCAAGAGTATCATATTACAGACAGAGATTTTAATGTGATCTTAAATTGTCCAAATACAGTTGTTCCCCTAATAATTGGGGGACAATTGTGTAAAACATATACACACAATAAACATTGTTCCAATTTCCTACATGTTAACATCCTAAAATTAAAACTGAAAGTCAGCACTTTCACTGTCCTACCACTTATGGACAGCACTGAATGTCAACCTCTGTGTTTTCTCTCTTTAGGAAAAACTGAAAGCAACAACTCACAGCTCACTCTTATGCCAATGCTTCGACAGATTAGCTCTTCACTAAGTATTAGTAGAAGAGCATACCTTGAAAAGGCATTAGACTCTGAGAAAAACATCTCAGCTCACCCATTAACATATGGGTACCAGGATAAAAGCTTTGTCCTTAGATCCCTACATCAGTGCTACCAAAACACACACTGACAAAGAGCAAGGACAAAAATCCTCCACCCAATAATGTATAACTCATCCCCATCAATGACACCAAATCTTTTATTATCGTTTGTTTTTTTTTTTTTAACATTTGGTTCCTTTATAAATCCTTGTGCAGAAGATTGCTGCTCATCCCATTAGAGAGCTTCGGGAAAACACAGCAGATTGAACAAATCGTGTCAGACCCTCACTCACACTGTATAACATGAGATAGAGGCTCTATTTGGGGTCTGTCTCCTGGGACAGAGACAAATACCGGGCTTACTTTGGCTTAAAACAAATCACATCTTTAGTTTGGTCTTGTGATGTGACAATAATCCCAAAGAAAGAAAGCTTCATTTGTGGTGAGTGGTCTTACATTTCATTGCATTTCTATTAAAAAGAGGCTGACAATTGTGAAATGAGTGATACATATCCTGTAATAAATACAATAACTATGTATGTAAAATAAACAACTGCAGTCCAAAACCTTTTCTTTTCAAGATAAGGAAAGCAAAAAACATTCTGTACCTGCAAAAAGAGCAAGAGATCCCAAGAGATGCTGGAAGAGGACAGCGGATGAAACAAAGTCGCTCCTATAATCTCAAAATCCCAATAAACAGGGAAGAGAAAGTAGTAATAAATACCGTATTTCCCTTAGATTTAATCTTACGAAACAAATTAAATTTGAATGAATTTAATCAAATTTGAATGAATTGAATCAAAGTCCGCCACAAGTAGTGGAGGACAGAGTGGCAAAAATATTATAAAAAAAGTTGTGACTGCTGGCCTTCGTAAAAGTAAAAACAGCTCCCCACTTTAGGAGAAATAACCAAAGGCATACAGAGTATCTGCAGCAAATGAACTGTCAAATCCTCCCAATCTTCTTTGCACACGAGCAAAATGCCAACCATTCTTTAAACCCCTAAGTAAAATTCTTTAGTTATTATTTACCAGAAATAACATTAAATATTTTTCATATTAAGCCCTGAGTCCATGGCATATTGCTGAGCATTAGCGCCGGGATACAAGCAGATTTTGTTGATCTGTGATTAAATCCAGGATAAACATTTTTCCTTGTTCTTCAATTCTCTCTTTCCATCCTCTTTCCTACATACAGTATGTTTCATCTTTTTCTGACATCTCTCCGTGACATTACATCCAAATAACCCGTATTCACTGTTCATACACGTATGATACTCACATGGCAATAAACGGCCTTTAAATCCCAGTTGCTCTCATCAGACCTGAACTGACATTCAAACATGTGGCGTCATTCAAAATCAATGTACAGTCTTTCAAAAAATATTATGACGCTCTACTGTATTCATCATTCATACAGGATTAAATATTGCATTTGTTGGGGACTATTTTCATCAAGGGATTAATACACATTTTGTACTTGAGTGAGTATTTACAGCAGCAGGACGATGTACTTGAGATCAACTCCAGTTAACTACAGTGACCATGTTCACGGTAATGAAGGAACATGTCACCCAGTGCAACAATGTGGCTCACTGGTGTGTTTGTAATTAATTTGGACAATGATGGAAGTCTGTGGCACAGAGGAGTAAATTATACCAGGCTTTGGTTACACAGACAAAACTTGTTAGAGGGATCAAGTCATTATTGGTTTAGGCTTTCAGGTGATTTGTTGACAATAAGAAAAGTGTACAATATCACCAGTTTTATCCTTTGATTTTCCCTTTAAAGTTTGACTATGTCTCACAAGTAGAAGAAAGAGTCTACAGCTAGCTAATGGCTCTGTGTACTTAGGCACTGTGGTGCTTTGAGCTACAATGCTAACATCAGCATGCTAACATGTGCACAATGACAACAGCAACCTGCCGATTTAAGCAGGTATAATATTTACCATATTCACCATCTTAGTTTGATAATTAGCACTAAACAGAAAGTACAGATGAGGCTGTTGGGAATGTTTTGCACAAACTGGCTCTTAAACCAATTGGACAAAGTGAAATTTGACCAGATGATGGTGCAAGATTTAAAAAAGGGTTTACCAAAGTTATTCAGCCTAATTGTGAGGGAGGACATGGATTTATGTACCAAATTTCATGGCAATCCATCCAATCCTTGTTATGACATTTCACTTGTGGCACTAGAAAAGGCAAGAGATCACTGAAGTCATTAGGACTTTTTCCTCTGGGGACCAGGAATGTCTGTATAAAGGTTTCATAACAATCCATCAACAGTTGTTGAGATATTTCAGTCTCAATATTAAAATGACCATACAATGATCTGATTCACATTTTGCTTTGCTCAGACCTGCTAAAGCAAAGTTAGTATATTCATGACTCCAATCATTAAACCTTTTCTTAGAGATATTACATGACGACCAGAATCATTGTCTCATCCTGTGTGCTGCGTTAAAGGAATCCAATCGTACTCTAAGTGTATGAGAACATTTACTCAGCTGGTTCGTCTTGTGTAATGCACACCAACCCTGGAGCAACAATGTGTGGATAAGCTGTCCAAGAGGCGGCACTCTTCTCCGCTCATTGTGAGTTCAAGATTTACGACCAAGATCAGCAACCAGATCCAGACCTGATCCCATCTCGACACTCTGACCCAGGGCTAGAGCTGTGTTCACCCATCTCTCGCTCAAGTTTCTCCCTCAGTTTGTGGAAAGCCGGTCTTCTGCGTGGCTCCTGCTCCCAGCATATCGTCATTAGGGAGTAAACACCAGGAGGACAGTCTTCTGGAGCCTCCATGCGATATCCCCCCTCCACTCTCTCCTTCACCTCCTTCAGAGACTACATGATCAGGAGCAACGAGGAAAGGGGGAAGTGGAAAGTGTGGTGACATTAGTTTGCGGTATAAATTTGAAATATTGGTAAGTGAAATAAACATTTTAAACAAATTTCATTAGTCGGGCAGTATTATAATAAAAAAAAACACTTAAACACTCTCTGAAACTTGATTACAAATAAAAAATGTTAGGCTCTTATCTGTACTATGTCGGTGAATAAAGTGTGCACACAGACACTCATACTCTGCCTCTTTGTAATTTTGATCATCTCTCTGTTCGCTCTCTCAGCCAGCAGATAACAAATTACCAGGTGCACAGTTTAATTGAGGTCAAAATAAACATGACCCAAATAAACCAACCCTCCTTAATGTTAAACAGGATGCAATAAGGAGATAGTCATCTACGTTTAAAAGGACACCACTTTATGTAAGGTGCAAAAGAGATCAAGAACACGCTACTCTAACTGTCCCTTCAATTAATGCTGCCTGATCCTGCTGCCCACACTGGAAAAGACTAGCGTCCTCCTTTCATCCTAACAGAAGAACAGAAGAGGGACTTTAGTTAGCTCCGTCTCTCTGCTAAACCTCTATCCTCACTGACGCAGTACCATGATCACAGTGACCTGAAGTGGGTTCCTGCTCAGACGCACTAATTTGATCCACTGACGACTGACCACTACGGCTTGGCAGCTTTTCCACTGACACACCTACTATGTGATAAGACATGTATCCTGAGATGACATGCTAACAGAATTACGTAACACGCTTGATACTCCTTCCTGTTGGGTTTGGGGTGGGATGTTAGTCAGGAAGATGACAAATATTTGTCAGAACTTAAATGTAGATTTCTTACAGGGTGACTTCTCTCAACATCAACCTTTGTCATTCACACACACAGAGAGCAATACAGACAAGATGGGGGTCTGTGGTTTCTAAAAACAAAGGGTTGTGCAGTAATTTGACTGTGTAAAGACACAAGCACACACACACACGCACGCATGCATACATCAACATTTGCATGTGCTACATACCATCTTAGGGTAAGGCAGACGACCGTATGAGAAGATCTCCCATAGAAGAACACCATAACTCCACACATCTGACTTTGTGGAGAATTTCTGCAGGATGGAAACAAACGTATGTAATGATGAAAGATTAAGTAGCCCTTTCTAAAAGGAACTCAAAAACTCAGTGAGTAGGAAACTTTGAAATCCTGATGAATTAATGCACTGAATAAAACTTACACTGGAGGAAAATATGCATCAGGCCCCTACAACAACCCGGCCCTTATTACCTTATTAATTACAAGGCATTAATAAATGATTGTTAGCCATTAATAGAATAATATTAAACAAACACTCTTTTTTTTGTTTCATTTTATTTTTAAATTAAGTAAAACATATGTGTAAAACCCAGTGTTTCTTTGGTGGTTACTTTGTTTTGGGATTGTTAGGATTTAGTGATGATCACTAAATGAAAGATAGTTAGCACACTTTCCAGCAAAGAAGGAGAATCAACTGCTGTTGAAATCAGCTGCTGGAGTATTTAGTTGAAATAACCATGAAAAATAATAATTACGGTTAATCAGTGAAGTATAGCAGGATGTAAAGATACAGAACAATAAAAGAAAAACAAATCCAGGGTAAAAGAAAAGCGGCATAGCAGTTATTCAAACTGACCTCTTTCCGCAGAGCTTCGGGGGCGGTCCATTTGACTGGCAGCTTGACATTATCTGACACCTTGGTGTCCATCTTGGTCAGGCCAAAGTCGCTGACCTTGGCCACACTGTCGTCAGAGACCAGGATGTTACGAGCTGCCAAGTCTCTGTGAACAAGCTTCTTAGACTCTAGGTACTCCATCCCTTCACACACATCACTGCAACATCAACATGCAAATACACACAAGCAGTTCTCGTTTGACTTTCATAGAACACACTGTACAATTTTACACTGTCCATCCCTTGCCACAGTGTACACAATGTTTTGCTGTGGAGAACATTAGTAGCATTGAACTCACAGTGCGAAGCGGAGCAGCTGAACTGAGCTCACAACTGAACGTCCCCTTGTTCTGAGAAAGTTAACAAGGTTTCCCTGCAACACACAATAAAATAAGGTTAATAGGGTTCTATAAGTGAGTAAACTAAGTTCTAGACACACAGTTTTTAAAATGTCACCTAAAGACTTACCATAGATGAGGACAAGCCCCCAGCAGGCTTCTGGATTTTGGCCAGATTTCATTAACCAGGAGAGAAAGGCAGACAAGCTGCATAGCCATCTTTGCACCTTAGTTTGAATTTTTTGACTTGATTGCCCAGAACTAAATTCCTCATAACTAACTTAGTTTTCTAACCAGCTGCTGCTGCTGCTGTGATTTTGCCAAAAAAAGGCACATTTATTCACAGCTGATGAATCCAACTCTCTGTTTAGACAGAGGGTCTCCACAATGCTGTATATTATCTGATTAATATTGGTCAAAGAGGGCAAGCCTATGGGGTTTCACTTACTATATTTGGTTTTATTTTGTGTTATGTATTTTTGAACAGTTGTGCTTAGCACAGTATATGTTTTATATTTATATTGTATAATTATCTTAATCTACCTCTGATAAATGATGTGCTCACTGTACCTTAATCATGAGCTCTGTGACAATATGAAGCCCTTTGTGAAGAATGACACCCAACAACCGCACCAGGTTTTTATGCTGGAGTTTCCTGGAAGAAGTGAAACAACATTAAACTAATATAAGTCCAGAGCAAAAGCAGGAAACACTGAGTTCAGTCATCACTGAGCAAACACTTTGGGTGTTATCACCACTTAATACAAAGCTTCCTCAGATGATTAAGGAGATTTTGACAGAAGTTACAAAATGATGAAATCTTCAGACTCACGTCATAACTGCAGTCTCCTGCAGGAAGGCCTGAGCTGTGACGTCACATTTAATGGTCTTTACTGCCACCCTCTGGCCCATGTAGTCCCCTTCATAAACAGCTGCAGTTGAGAACCACACACATCATTTACCCATCAAATCTATATATATATATGTATATATATGTGTGCTCTAAGCTTGCTTTATCTTTTTCATTATACACCTTGTGGGGCACAAACATTGGCTGGTAAAATCAAGAGGGGAAAGCTCACCACCAAACTCCCCTTCTCCAATATTCTCTCCCAGTGTGAGCTTCGTGATGTCCAGCAGCCATCCAGCTGGAGAGGACAGAGACATGGACAATACTGTAAAGCTGCCGCACACTTTTAACTTGCTTTTATGCTCACTGCTATTAATAAGTGATATACTAAAAAAGATTCACGATTCATCTAAATGATTTAATAAAGAATCCCTCATCTTGTTAAAATGGTTTTCAGTTGTTTATATATAATTTTTATTAGGGCACGAATCTTAACACCAGACTTACTTTTAGACAGCTCTAACTCAGCTGACTTGGTTCCTTGTTTTTGTTTGGGTTTCACAAGAGTTGTAGCAATAGAGCCTTTGTTCTTTGAGTAGAACTGCAAAACACAAAACCAGATATTCATGAAACATACAGTTATTTATAATAGTTTTTTCAAAATCTAGAATATCATTTCGTCTGATATGTTCACACTTGGTTCAGTTTATAGAATGTGTTGCCAGATACCGTGCATGAGGTTTATAAACAAAAGAAATGTACAAAGAAAATACAGCTTGAGCTCTGCAAGAACACCTCCTCAGTTCTCAGGAAGTCATTTCACCTGTGGTCAGGGCTGTGGCTCTACTAGAAACCAGTGACAGTAAAACACAAAGCAATATATACCCTTAGAAATCATCTGCTCGAGGGGAAGGAAAGGGACCTTAAATGTGAACCAGGACTACAATAGTAGTAGGTGCAGCGGATGGGGTTTCATCTCGTGGCAATGGCTAATCTGTCAATTGGAGGAACGGGCAGGCGTCTTGGCGATGGCCAAACAATGTGTCCATCATTTATAAAGTTAATCAAAGTTTGTTTGAACCCGTTAAAACTAAGCTATGTAATAAACAAATGCCTTAAGTGCACCAGGATGAGCAATATTTCCCAGTTTTGTAACAACCCCTTGGCTGGGTCACCCAGACGTAGTGTGAGAGAGAGCAGTTATAAAGTTTAAAAATGTAACAGCACTGAGTGACATGTCTGAATCTCTGTGTGCTACGTGTCCTCATCTACATTTGATCTCTAAATCTCACATATTGAGGGTTTCTGTGGGACCTCGAGCAGTCGTGTCGGGGTTCTGATTTAATTTCAGTTGTAAGATTTTCAGGTTTAAATCCTGAAGTTTTCCTGAGTTCTGGGAATAACCGCCACACAGTAAAGCATGAAGGCAGCGTCTGAATTAAACTGCACTGGGGCAGTAGCAGTTACAGTGTAACATGATTCAGCCCAAATGTTAATCTTGACTATCCTCCTTCTGTTTCCTCAAAGGACTAAGTCAGCTAGTCTTACTCAGACCTGAGGTCATCTGTAGTTTGCTGATAAGCTGCAAAATATGCTGCAGAGAGCTGTTGTCTCAAAATACACCCTCACGCAAACACAGGCCAAATACAGACAAACCAAAAAAGTGCTGTGCGTCAAAAGTTTTCCTGTCCGTGCTTCAGTTCGACACATGCTATATATATTTATACTGGTGGTTTTCAGGCGGACATAAATACAGCAGCCATCACAGTTTCTATGGCAGCTGTTTCCAACCTTTTTTGGCTTATGACCCCTCAAAATGAGGCAGTGCGCAGACATTCATGGCCCTCAGAGGATGAATCCTAATGACTTTGATGATCCTCTGACTTTTCCTCTAGCGCCACCATTAGGTTGACGTTTGAAGAAGAACTGAATGGACTGGATTGGATTGCCAGGAAATTTGGTATACAAAATGAATCCACCTCAGGATGAATTGTATTGAATGTTGTTACTGTTTTCGACCTACCAGAGCAGAATCAACTGGCCGAGGAGCATACAGGAAAAAGAGCTGAACTAAATTTAGGAGGTTGAATCTCCTGCAATCGCAGGCCACAAGCCAAACAGCTTTGGTCTCACAATAAAATTAGGTTCTTTACACTGCAAGTGTTGGGGAAGTTTTGTGAAGAAAGTGCAGGTGAAGCTGTTAAATGACACTGACTTTTTGAATAATATAGACTACATTTAGTCAGCAGGCCATATGTGCATTTTTTAAAAGACCCTCAGAGAAGTTGTGAACACAGCAGCTGTTTTTTTGTTTTTTTTCATCCAGCAGTCAGGTCATTTTCTCTTACCTCTATCATGTCAATGAGGTTGTAGAAATACTGTGTGTGGTCGATGGTCAGCTTGTTGTCCTGAAAAATGACCCGGTAGTGGATGACATCTCCAGAGACACTGATGCACAAGACATAGTCGCCGGGATGGCGGATAGACTCTCGCACCAGGAACAGGCCATCCTCAGCTGGCTGCAGCTTACCCACCGCCTCTGGACCAGAGATCTTCCCGTGAAACCAACTGATGAAAGACAGCACATGGTGAAAAAACCTTTGTCTCTGCAAATAAAGCTGATACAATATTCATTTGGGACCTAAAAAGCTCCCCAGCATCTCACAGATCCTAGTTTTTAACAGGCGGGAGGTGACTTCATGGATTTAACCAACATGCTGCAGCCAAACACTCCAAAAAAGGAAGTTAGAGTGATTAAACCTCAGACAGTGTTTGTTTGCTCATCAGCACATACTGTGTTGTCACAAGATGGATTTATGCTTATGTGAGCCCATAATGACACAGAGGCAAGCCTTCCTGTGACCAGCTCAAAGTTAAGAGGAGTAAAATTCAGAGGAAGAGGAGACATACGGCATGAGGCTGAGGCTCGGGTCGACACGTAGAGCCTCTCTTTCACGAACATTGGTGGAGCTGATGAGTCCCTCCTCTCCTGTGGTGTTGTGTCTGGCCTCGTAAAATCCCTTCCTCTGCAAAAGAGCAGTCAAAGGTCTCGTGTCATATGGTGAGAGGAGGAAGAGGAACATTTAGTAGTGCGCATGAAATGTGCTTTGTTTTAAGAGAACAATCACTTCTCTTCTACTAAACAATTAACATGGCTTGATTAAAACATGACAGTACTGTGTTCATGTCAACAATAGTGAGGATGTCTCCTTTGTGGTACGCCAGTTCTCCAGGTTTGGGTTTTCTGTGGTCTCCCTTTGCTACGCACTGCGTACCTGCAGCCCAGTTCATCTGCAGAGGCAGAGAGAGAATAATGACATAGACATCAACTCTACACTATCTCTGGGACTGTCTGAAATAATGGAGTCAGACTTTTAACTTTGTGTTATGGGTCTGTTATTACCTAATAATTTCTTGAAGAGCAATATCATTTGGTATTATTTATAGTAAATGTACGGAGCAGAGCCTGGTAATTTTAGTTTGCTGTGTTAAGTTTAATTGCCATTGTTGATTAGACAAGCCTACCTTCAAAGAATTGCTTAATTTAAACCCAAGCAAATATAAAAACATGAACTCATAAATAATTCATTACTAATAACTTTATTTTTGCTGCTATTTCCATGTTCTCCTTCACTGACTAAAAACTCTTGGTTATGCAACCTTTGCATTAAATTTGAATTAAAACATTGGAGATGTACCAACTACACAAACTCTCTCTATTTTACCCAGAGTTCCAATCAAACTGCGTAATTCTTTCCATGAAGATTTGTGTGACTCTTTGCCTTATACTATTATATTTATCCTTTTAAACCAGTGACAGTGTTTATATGGTCTTGAATACCTAATAGATCAAGAGATCTATGAGAATTTACAGAACCACTGAGTTCCCTTTCTGTGCCCAATGCACATGGAATAAATTGCAAATAAATTTAATCTCACTGTTGCTGTTCAGACAGTTAAACAGACTGATCTCAATCTATCAAATTGGATTCTAACAACATTATTCATCTGGCTGTATTGACAAACTTCACTTTAGCTCAGACTTTTTTTTCTTCTTTTTTTTTCCACATTCATGTTAATCTAGATAAACACTTTTTAATCTCTAAATATTTAACAGTTTAACCACAGTAACTCAGAGATCATGGGGGCTTGGTCCAGGCCCTTACATTATTCTATACTCAACGTGAACTACCGTATCAGCAGTAAACAGCTGCTGGTCTTTGCAGTACATACCTTTGTCATGAATAGGGCTGGAGGGTCGAGCACCTGTCAAAGAGAAAACTGTATCTGAATAACTTAAGTGTTTGTGTATTATACTGTCGAGGAAAACAACAATAGTGGAAAGATGTATTTGTGAGTAGACAGGTAGTGACAGCATCGTGGCCTGCTGCTCCTAAAAGTAAGAGGCAGAAGAAAAACGCCTCGACAGCTCGTTTCGTCCATTTCTTGTCGACATGAATGTTTCAGTACCTACCTCCCCGCGGACAGACGCTGACAGCCTCTTCTCCTCAGGACAGCTGCTGCTGGGGCAGTAAACTGGAAGAAAGCACCGCCACGACCAATTTCAAGTCCTCAGCAGCTGCAGTTTCTCTTGGTCTCATTCAGCTCCGACATCTGTTGGTAAATTTCTGCGTAATAACGAGTCAGCACCAATTCACATCTCAGATATGTGGACCGCTGCTGTTGCGGCGCGAGCGCGGAGTCAGCCTGTCAAACCACTTCCTCAAAATTTAGGATAATGTAGTTCCTATTTAATGAGGTGGCGCAAGAAGTGATGCTTTAGATGACTTGCACGGTATTGCGTACTATGGCAATGTACAAATCGTGTAGTCCGTTACACGTCAACCATGATAAACACAAAAAAACCCAGGAGACAAAGTGGCTTAAAAGTGTTTTAATATCTCCCCTTAATTTTAGGCAACACTACAAAGACATTCAAATAATAGGACAGCAACGTTCACACTTTCCGTTTAAACAATACAAAAAATAGATCCTTCAGAAATAAAATAAGCAATACTTATATAGGATGCTCTTGGTAAATGAAAATCAAACTAAAACTGCACAATAATTTCTCTCACATCAACTTTTAAGCCAAAGAGTTGTGCAACAGTCCCTTCCCTGTCCTACATCTTTGTGAAATAAGATCATTACTATTAACCTGACAAAAACAACATGTTCCCCTTAGTCAGACCTCTGTAAAACACAACATGATGCAGGCACAAGGAAGAAAGTCAAAGGACGATAACCATTTGATCATTACAGTAGATATTCAGTCTTATTTTTCTGACTAAAGCTTCTCTCTTCTGCTCTGGAAGAAAAAAAATGATTACTAGGTATATTATTTAAAATGATAAAATTATGGTTGCATACAGTCACATTGTCATTTCTTAAGTGCTTCATTCCCTCAGCATGCTACAGACTGTGCAAGGTAAGACTTGTCTCATCCGAAACAGATTTACTCTCCAGTGTGACCTCCACAGAAAACCCCACGGGGGATCTTGCACAAAGCAGAGTTTGTGAGTCTGATGAAACCTTAATGACAAATTTTGAAGGGGGAGGTTTTTTTTTGTGTAGTCTTCAGCTTAGGCTGCAAATGGAGGGCATTTGGTTGGATTTCAAAACTCTTTCATCTAATTGCCCACAAGTTTTCAAAATGTATCGGGGAAGTGTCGACAAAGGTTTAGAGAAGAGTTCAGAGGGAGCAAAGAGGGTGTGAAGAGTTCAGGAAAGACTTATCAGGTTTGCTCAACAGCATCACACTATATTATTACTAATGTGTCATCTTGGGCACAATGAACATCACAGTACTTTATGTATGTAAATCCTAAACAAATTCAGTCTTCTCTGATCTCTCTCTCTCTCTCTCGCTCAGTTTCAAACAACTTAAACCCAAACGTTTTTTTTTTTTGAAACACAGACTGAAAACACATTTTAGTGTACATGTCATGCACCAACGTTACTTCAGTGACGCCTGACTCAAGAGTCGGATGGTAAAACTGAGCTGGCCTGAAGAGCATGAGAGTTCAAACTCTGGAAATAAAGCTTAAGGTGCTAATGATTTACTGGAGGCTTTAATATCATAGAAAACAATACAACTGTATGTGACAGTGGTGGTTTAACTATGGTGAATAAACACGGGAGTAATGGTCAGTAGTTAGTGTGCAATTATAATGAAATGGAATGATGCAATCAGTTATTTTCATGATTTTTTAACAGAGCCAATTTTCTGTGCACACTTTAAAATACACTACATCTGCAGGAAATCACAATACGGGAGAAGGATTTGCAGTACGGATTCTCAAACTTCAGTCCTCCTCCAACATATTATTCCTCTTAATTGAAGGGCAGACATGTAACATGTAAAGTCAGTTATATTCATATGTGTATAGCTGCGTGTTAAGATTTGTTTTGAAGATAAGAAAATTTTTTAAGTTGTGACATTCTACCAGTCTCTAAACTAGCAAACAGCTCCGCTCTGGAGGCAGAGGTCAAGCGCTCGCTGCTTCGTCCTTCTTGTCTTTTTTGCCCTCCCCCTCTCCCTCCCCTGTTTCGCTGACGTCCCGTCGACGTTTGCGGTTGCGAGCGCTGGCCTTGGACGCCGGCAGGGACTCCATGCCCAGAACCTTGTGGATCTGACGGAAAGCGAGCAGCCGCAGAGCATGCTGAAACCAAAGAAAACAGGAATGGAACATGTATGTTTGGTTTGGCTATTTTTGTTTTTATTCGACAACTGACAGCACAGACGCACACAGAAAACAGGGGGAGCAAGGCTGTAAAATAAGAACGGGATAATACCCAACAAGTGGTATATCCTTGCTGTCTGTCTTTCTCTCTCACACTTACCCGACACATCTCCCCATCTCTTGATTTTCTGTTCAGTTTTGCTCACATTTCCTCTCCAGTTCCCCTGCAGCTGCTCCTCAAACTCAGGCTCCTCTATAGCCAACATTATTTTAAAAGACCCGCTTTCTCTTACCGTTATTCAATGTGGACGTCCAGATTCACACAAATACCAAACACATTTGAGATTATTTTTGCGTGGTTCTCCCTGAGCAGCTATTTTATTTTGTCAGCTGTTGTTGGTTACACCACTAGCTCCAAGCTCTTTACCTACAGTTTAATACAGGCCCATTCATTTAGAACAGGAAATAACCAACTACGTCATAGGTGCCAGGTTAAACTGTGATTACTAAAAGTTAATCCACGCATTCAAGCCAATCAGAATAAGTGGCCATGGTATAAATGGTCTGTGTGGGTACCTGTGCGCTGGCAGTTATGTCCTCTCTGGCTTGAGGCATCATGCTTTCCAAAGCATCTGTTTGCTCCTTCTCACATGGGTCCATCAACCCTGGTCCATCTGAGTGAGGGAGGAGGAGAAAACAAATAAATATATAAATATTCCCCTTTCAAGGACAGATTATAAGAAAGAAATGACATGAGACAAAAGCTCTGAATGAGCATTTCACATTCATCAAATGGAGACATCGTCTGATCCGATGCAGCGTTGCCAGATTGGGTGGTTTTCCACCTAAGCGAAGAAACTTTTTTTATTTGATTAGGTTTGTAAAAATGGTTTTGGGTGGGTTGTGATAGTTTGTGATACTTTTTGAAACATTTGGGCAGTTTCCAGTTTCCAGTCATCCGAGCAGTATGATGACTCGAATGACTGATAACTGATTACTGTCAAAACCACACATCATTTCAGTTCACTATAACTACCACTCTTCCCAATCATTATTCCGTCATAGCTCTGTCATGAAAGACTTGTGAAAGCTTACGTCTCATCATATGAGTAAAAACTCTTATTGCCTAATTATACAGACACATAGATAAAATAATCTGTGTATTCATGTCTCATTATAACTGGCTGACCTGGCAGCAGGATGCCTGTGGAGATGCACTCCAGGACTCTGCGCATGGCTTCCCCCGGGCTCAGCGGGCCTGTAGCACTACTGATCACCTTCTCCACCAGCAGCTCCATCGCCTGGAGGGAGAAAGACCACGAGGAAGATGTTTGGTATCCTCAAGCTATCTCCTTACAAGAGATACTGATACAGCTCATCTCATTTATCAGTTTTCATAAATATTTTCATAATATTTTCCCTCATACAAAGTATACAGAGCAGACAGGTTCACAAAAAAAATAAATTTAAAAGTCAAGACATAAAAGACAGATGAAGCCACTTACCCAGCTGGGCATCTTCCCCCAGGTGGGCACCCGCTGACATAAATCTCTCAACACCCGAATGATGATCACACACGACTGCAGCCCGTTGGCACGAGCCTTCAGAAATGAAGAAAAATATACATATCAATGAAAACAATAAATAAAACATACATTTTTATTCAATATCATAATAAAACATTTTCAGTGGAGACCAAGGATTATACAGAGCAAGTTAAGAGCCCATAACGAGAAAAGAGGGTTGGGCCTTTCCGACCCTAGACTACCATTTATCCTTTGAAATGGATAAAATAGCAAAATACTGGGATGTTAGGAGGATGAAGCAGCTCGGCTGGACATTGAACATAACCTGCGTTCACCATTCAACCCAACCAAAGCACTGTCTCAAACTGCCCAAAATATCACAAACCCAGTTCTTTTAGACTCAATGTATGTCTCGACCAGAAATAATAACATTTACACATAATTAACAAAGATACTCCTCATTATGACAGGACCCTGTAATCTGTATTGGAAAAAATACTGCGTAGTAGAAGCAGTGGCATTCCTGTGGTTTAAGCACTATCGGCGTGTGTTCCTGTCATACGATAATGTAGTGGAGTGATCTACCTTGGTAAGAAAAAGAAATTTGAGGAAGTACTTACAGATAAGAGGTTATATTATGTCTATAATGTGGCTCACAACTACAAACTATTTTAAAACTAACTCCTTCTTGAAAACCGAGTCTGTTAATCAGAATGAGAATACTTTATTGATCCCCGGGGGGAAATTAGATTACGTTACAGTTAAAATTATAAAGATATATATACACATAAAATATAAGAACCATTAAGACAGAAACCTACAAAATAATGCTATGAATCACAACCCTATTTATATTGCTTAAATAGAGCCTCGGTCTGTTTTCAGCCTAAGATGAAGTGAGAACAGTTCATCCAAACTGTCACATTTCTGCAGTATGAATGATGTCATCATCAAGTATAGACCCTTTTAGAATATTTTGACTTGTTAGAGCAGGATATATACAGGTTATGACTAATAATACTGATGTTGGCTCCAATGCATTCGGGTAGACCAATACTAGGGCTGTGTCCCTGGAACACCTTAATGAAATAACACTGTTAATGTTATCCGTTGCACCTGTGTAAAATGTGTGTTCTTGTGATCACATGATAACAAATCCCTGAACTGTTAATAATTACTTGTTTTTAAGTTCAATTTAATGCCAGTTACCATTTTGCACAATTAGATATTCTCAGATGTACTCGTTTTGTAAAATAACACTTGTTAAAAGAGGATCTATTATGGCAATCTTTAGTGTTCATCATTTCATTCTTGGTGTCTACTAAAATAGATTTACATGCTTTAATGTTCAGAAAAGACATTTTTATTCTTCTGTACA
>NW_019522683.1:78316-195924 GCF_002814215.2 Seriola lalandi dorsalis
AAAAGCATAATAGGTCCCCTTTAAAACCTTTTACGGTCACACACAAAGACAGGACACTTCAGGATGCATTTACCTGAAACCACTTGGCGTGACGGAGAGCAGCCAGGTATTCCAGACATTTCCTCTTATTCAGAAGATCGGTAGGGTCCTTCTCAGCCACACCTGGTGGAGATAACATGTTCTGGCTCATGACTTACAGTCAAACTAAAGCAAAACCCAAGTGATGACTGCAATTCATAGTAAGTGTTGTTACTGTTGATGTACAGTAGGGATGTCACGAGAACCAACACTGTGGTACCAAGATGATGCCAAAATTCTGTGATGGCACTTATTTTTTTTTACAGTACCGTGGGTACTGGAGATGGGATTCTTTTGGGACTGACGAGCCAGTATAATGACACTACTACTAGCTTCCTAGTCTGACAAGAAACTAGAAGAGAAGAAGAAGACTGGCAGACTGACTGTATGGAGGCGTGTGCGTGCATGTGAATGCACGAATGTGAGTGCAGCAGTCTCTGTTGTTTTCAGTTTTTTGCTCTGCTATCGAATTTGGTATTAAGAATGGTGGAATTTCATTGGTATCGGTACTGACTTCCAAATTCCTGGTATCACGACATCCCTAATGTACAGTCGCTGATCAGGGATGAGATTAAAAAGGCCCCTGGATGCTCATGTTTATCTGATGTGACCAGACATCTCCTGGAATCCTTGAAAACTCTCTGATTTGTTTCAGTTTGTTTGGTGAGAAAAATAACAAGGGGAAGATATGAAAGAAAAGGCAAGTATTTGACCATCAAATAAAGGAAGACTAGAGTCTATAAGTTTTACAGATATAGTCTGAGTGGAAAAAAATAGCAAAAAAATAAAAATAGCACAAATGTGTTTTTTTTTAAGTGGAAGGTCATGGGTACATGCAAACATGAAGGAAATCCAAGGCATTCAGAGAAATGAG
This sequence comes from Seriola lalandi dorsalis, assembly GCF_002814215.2. Taxonomy (NCBI): domain Eukaryota; kingdom Metazoa; phylum Chordata; class Actinopteri; order Carangiformes; family Carangidae; genus Seriola; species Seriola lalandi. Next base: position 79,269 of record NW_019522683.1, read on the forward strand.
TGGTGGAGTTTTTGTTTTGTTTCATCTTTAGTTTAAGGTAACTAATCCACATGTAATATTTTTGCAGATTTGGTGTACACCATACAGATTTTAAATGACTTCAAATGAGAACATCTTTCTCCAGAAAGACATTTTGACTTGTCAAACAAAGGTGTAACTAATAACTTCACTAATGTCCACTTTCCATCTGTGTTTTAACGCCACAGCTGTGGTACCACATTTGCTCACTGTCACAGCTGAATGAGGCAGTTCAAATGGAACGAAGCCATTGTTAATGTTATTATTTACACCTTTGTTTTTTCTGCTGTTGCAAGTCAACATTTCTTTTGTGAGAAAGGTCCATCAAATATATCTATTTTATGTCATTAAGCTAATTGTACTAATTGTAGCCTTTACTTCCTTTTTACTACACATATTTCCTCATTCATTATAATAACATTTCATGACTAATTTGTATGTAAGACCACATGTCCAAATTCAGCTTCTTTCACACCACCATGTGAAATATTTAGTTATTGTCAGCAGTTTTCCCATGAAGCCCTTTACTAAACTCCCACACTATGTGTTTTGGATTTCCTCTATTTTGCATTTGATCCTCTACTTTGAACGAGGGACTTTGACAGACATGTTACAGTAGATCCAAAGTATCTCATCTGCCACTTTAACAACTGAAACATGGACTTCATCTCTCCGAAGAACGGTCATCAAATTTGAGTTTTGGAAATAAGACCAGTTGTTGCATTCTCATTCTATACCAAATGTTTTTCATCGGCATTTATGTTAAAAGTAAAACTTCTCAAGCAGTTAAAGGCAACAAGAGCAAGGATATCATTCTCCCTTCATGCTTCCATAATTTAAAGGATAGGTTCACAATTTTTCAAATTTGTCTTCAAACAATACTGGATATTAAAAGATCCCTTCTTCATGTGCTTTCAATGGAAGTGATGGGGGACAAAATCCACAGCCCTTGTTCTGCGCAAATATGTAAATATGCATCCAAAAGTTCATCTTAACTTAATACGAGGCAGTCTAAGTTGGACAAATCAAGTGGATATCTTTCAAAGTTACAGTCTTTTTAGCATAAAATTCCCTCCTCGTGTGTGTGCCTGTCCATTCCCCGGGGAAGAATAGTAACATAAAGAGGAAATTCTGCACAATAATATTGCAACTTTGGAAGATACCCTCCTCATTTGACTAATCTAGACCGCTGAAGCCTCATTTTAGCTTCAGATAAACTTTTGAAAGTATTTTTGTACAGAATGAGGACTGTGGATTTTGTCAATTACACTGAAATCACATCAGGAAAAGATCTCTTAATGACCAGTAGGAACAGGAGGAATAATTACAGGAAGAAAAACCTACTGAAGCTGACTACTGTTTTAAGACAGATGTTCTAACCTATCCTTTAAAGTAACATTAACTTAAAAAAGCAAACCTATTACTGTGAAGTCAAATCAATTCAACACAATGTGACAAAGCCAAGGTTAACTGAGTGGTACTATAAATGTAGAATTCAAAGTTACGCTTGTGTCCGTGCTGGATTTCGACGTTCTTGAATGAATAAAAAGCTTTTGCAAAGATTTAGGACAATTACAGGACCAGTCACCTAAAATGACAAATGACAGCTTTGTCCAAAACATTCAATTTGGTTACTGGTGACTACGATGAGGTAATATTTCACAATGCCAGCATTGGGGCTTTCCACACTTCCATGTTTACTAGAACTGTAGAAACAAAAAAAGACTTTTTTACAGGGGAAATGCATAACAAAAACAAAGCCACTTGTTTGAAGTCTACACTACCATACCACTTAGAATCAAAGACCCATATTTATCACGCCTCTTAGAGCTGGGATGTTTAATTTTGCAGCAGCTGAGCCCCTCTTATGGTAGTGAACAAGAGGGTTTTCCTACTCTGGAAAGCTTAATAAACATGGGCAACCTGGTTGCTTTAACTTTTCTATTCTTAGTGGTATGTGTACAAGTGTGGTCTTCAGATTAGCCTTTGGCTTGCCTAGGTCTGCTGATACAGAATTACGGGCACTGATCAACAAACCCAAACAAAATTTAAAAATGTAAAAGACAACGGCCACAGAAAACATTTCTACCATGTTTTCCAAATGGGAAAAACACATTAAAAATGCTGACAGTTGTTGGAGCAGGCAGAGGAGTGTTTGCAACACAATGATCTTGAAAATTACCTGCACTGTTGAATGGGGGGGAAATAAGGACAGTGGATTCACTATAGTCATTTTATTATTATTTCAGTACTGATCATTGTGAGGCGATAAAATGACACTCCAACACCTTATCACTGATAATGCCACACTATGATGCAGGGATGGTGGACAAGGGAATGGGAAGTCGCTGGACCTCAAAATCCCCTCATTATCATTGCCAAAATGCAACAAGGATCAAAACTTTTCTCAAGCCTAAAAATATTTATTTTATTTGTAAAATAGTTAATCAGTAGAAGTATTTCCATCCCTGGGCATTATCTGAACACTGACCATCACTTCAGTCGACTATCATAGTTTTCCAAAGGTGTTATCTGAGCATGTGTTCATAAAATAAACACACACCCGAGTGGCACAGAAAGGTCGGAGAGCCCGGCTTTTGATTCCCATGTTGTGGAAAAGAAAGAAATTGGCAACTAGTGTAACCGCAAAAAATGGGGAAAATGAAAAGAGTGGGACAAATGAATATGTGAGTTCATTCTTATTTTAGGGGATAAAGGAAAAAAAAAAAAATCTTAAAAATTTTAAATGTGGTCTTAGTTAAAGTCCCACCTCTCATTCTGTGTAATTTAAGTTGTTCAGCCTAAAATTTAGGCTTCTAATGGGTGAAAAGGTGGAGCAAGGGTTACATATATGTAGTGTATTACACACATCGCTAACATTTGGTTGTCTGGTACTGAAAGCTTTGGCTTCTCTAACCTTTCTCAGCCGCTTTTCCTCCTGCCTGCTTGTCCTTCTCAGCAGCAGGGTCCTCCCTCATCAGCGGCGAGGTGAGAGAAATGGTCACCTGCATTTTGGGCTCCTTGCTTGAAAATATCACGATGTTCGCCTCCTCGGGGTGAGCCTGCACCTCATACTGATCTTCAGAAAATGTCTGCCGGTTAAAAGGACACTTGGGATTACTCACTACAGAGGAGGAGGGGTGTGGGGGCAAATAATGGCCTTGTTTGGCAAGGATACAGGGCAATACTGTTATGTTTTTAACCCTGGGTTTTTACTCTTGAGGCTATTGGGATTATAGTTCCCTTAGTCAAACGGGGTTAGAGACGAGAACAAAAGCATTTCTCAACAATAGTTAGGTTCAAGAGAGAAAATGGGGCAGTAAAGAAAAAATAGCCCCATCTCACTCTGTAGGATTCAGGTGTCATAACCAGGCAGTAAATCTAAAGATCAGTGAAAAGCACCTTCAGTGACGTTACAGCTAAAGCAGGAGGGAGGAAGAGTGAGGAATTAAAACATCACAACCTTGTATTTGGTACCAAACCTCTGTTTTGTGGGCCTTAAATGGAGGTTCACATGGGTTTTTCTCTTCAGCCAAGGGGCAGTTTAGTCATTTGTGAACATGGAAAAAACCTCCCAAACCTAGAATCCACACAGTTCGCCTAAGACATAATGTCCTTGGGATGAAGCCTAGAAATCTTCTAACAACAATAAATGGAAAACAGACTGAATAGGGTTTAAAAACTAGTTTTACTCAGTCATGGGAATGTCCGTACCAGAAAACACATGGATCATTTATCCACAGAGAACTGAAATACCAAGAGTCAAGTCTAGATATTTCATTCTCGAAAGGAAGACGTTCATAATTGTAATTATTAATGCATTTGTGGAGGAGAAGCTTTTATTTCTGGCGGTGGGGGACAGTTGTACATGTTCACGAATGGCAAATGAACTGCTATAGCATAAGAGATAAACCCAACTAGCATGAAGTGAGTCTTTTTTCTGGTTTTGTCCAGTATGCTGCAATTACTACATCACAGCGTTCAGTTAATATATTTTAGTTGCTCTCCTCTATAACAAAAGCGTTAAGAGTAAAAACTTCTGTTTCCCATTCTATTTGTTATGCAACTTTAAAACCCATTTCAGACCCTTGGCATCTTGCTCTTATGACACAAGTCATAAGGCAGTGGATGACAAACAATGTGTTCCTCTTTTTTTACTGCACCTGACAAGATGATATTTTTGATTTCAGTTCTTCTATATGATCCCACAGACGGTAAACGTAAAAAAATATTACAATTTAAGATGAAACTTAAAATGTAAAAATGTTAGAGTTGTGAATTCCCAAGTAACCATAATCCCTCCCTCCCTCAACCTCACACACAACATGGGAAGAACAAAACATTTCCTAAATAAAACGGTCTTTTAGTTTACATGTGAGGTTTTCTTACCGCCAATTCCTTGGGCAGCTGCTTGGCGATGTTCTTCAGTAAAGAGATGGTGGGTTTCTTAGCAGTCAGCAGGATGAGCTCCACATTTCTGTCCCCACGAAGCAGCAGGCCTTTGGCCAAGATGCCCACCCTCATTACACCTTTCAGCAGCCGGGCTGAGTTCTCAGTACTGTCAGTAATATAAAAAAAGAGTTCAAGATAAAGACTCGCTGGGCTGGTTGTGCAGACATTTTTAATTCAATATTATCTTGAGGTGAAACTTCAGCAGATGCTCCGTGGATCCCTTTTCTGTTGCTGAAACTGATCTGTACTCAACTTACTCAGCCAGCTAAAGCAGCTGCATTTGGAGCAACTTGATGGATCTTAAACAAAGACAGAGTCATAATGAATATTTCATTTATGCATGGCTTCCACTTTCCACCTACTTGATACTCATGCATCTCTGCGTAGCTCTTTGTTTAAGTCACAACAATAAAAGTACCTTTAGGCTTCAACTTGCTTGATCCTTGTTTTCACCAAAATGCCCCCAAAAAAATGTGAATTATCTGCCAAAAGTCACTTTACCCTTTCTCCTCTTCTCCTTCAGTAACATCAGTGGTAACAGCTGGTGTCTCCTTCTCCAACAGGGAGTCAGACACCAGTTTCAGAGCTCTCTCAGAGTGGGAGACGATCCTCTGAACAGCCTGCAGCTCCTCTTCCACTGGGTAAATGGTGGAGTGCTTGGCCATGATGTGACGGTCATCAGGAGAGTCAGGCCGGCGCACACACGTCTTAAGGGAGACGAGAGAATCACTTAGCACTGACAAGTCTGTGAGTTTACACAACAAACAAAAGATGTGAAGTTGTGACGCTCACCAGTAATGGGGGCACTGGCATACCGGGGCGGCTCATTAGAGGTGGAGGAGCCATCCTGCGTCTCTGCTCCCCCCAGTACATCTGCTCCTCCTCCATCCTCCTCCAGTACATGTCCTCCTCATATCGCCTGCAGGAGAGGGAGATGTTTTTCACATCATTCATTATAATTTGTTTATTCCCATAGGACAATGTTATGGTCACCATTAAAATTACTCAGTTCTCCATAAAAACGCACTTTACCAAAACAATTACTCTGATCTACCACTGATCATATAAAATAAATATTGTACTGAGGTCTTTTCTCAAAAGCATTGCGTTAGCTGAAGAGGTCTAAAGTTAGAAAATTTACATTCCCTCCTGTAACAGAAGAATTAATAGACCTGGTACGACAAAAACGCCATTATACATAATGGAAACTGATTGGAGTGATTACCACTAATCTGGCGATGAAGTATTCATGGTAAAATCTCCACATGTAATTCATTTAATGACTTTCCTCTGATGGTTGAAAGACTGAATTTTACTGTACAATCAAGAAAGACTGTGTGACTAACCAAAGTCAGAGATTGAAGAAAATGGGAGAAGAGGCATGAAATTCCCTTTTTTCCAAGTGTACATGCGTCAGTCTAACAGTCAGCTGATGTACTTTAGGACTTCCCCTTTACTAATATTACCTGTGTGAGTGCATCTTTTCCTTATTAGTCTATTCTGTGCCGACCAAGGAAACTTGCAAACTTAATGTCAGAATGGGAACGAGTTTGGGTTTCTGACTAAGATGTTTGGCCACAAGTCTGACCTCATCTCCATGTGCCAACGCTGCTCGTCATCTCGCTGTCTCTTCAGCACCGCCTTCTGCTTCTGCTTCTTCAGCTTGCTCTCCTGCAGCTTCCTGGCGCGGTTACTGGGCTTGATCTCCACAGGAAGCTCTGGGTTCACTTTTTTCTACAGAAACACAGAGGACAGAACAAACCTAAGGCCAACGTGACGCGAATGTAATGTGTCAGTGGATATGAAATCCTGCATTTGTCATGCCATTCCCACACTACTACAGATACAATGAAGAATAGTCTTTTTCTCTCGATTCTGAGCTTTTATTTGCTGTTTAAAGTTGAGCTGTTTTAAGCAATCGGCAGAATGACAACCTTTTAAGGACAAGGTCAAGTACTTCCACACAGCAGCTATGTGAAGAAGAAAACTTTTTGAAGCTTCCAATTCTCTCTGAGACTGCTCATATTGGGCATCAATATCAATGTCAATCTAAAGACTTACTTGTCTTGACAATGTCAAGGAATTACTTTAAAAGATAGCATTTAAGACCTGCTATCGAATCGTCATTTAATGGACACGACGTCTTCTTACAGCAGATACAGAACCAAATGTAACTGAAGAAATTTGCATTATGTATTTGTCCATAGTAAAGCTACAGTGAAGTGATCACAGAAAGAGTTTGAGGGGGATAAAAAGCTGCCAACCAAATTATCCAGACATTGCTGTCAAACCAGTCTATCGAAGGAAGAGCAAGAGATCAGACTGAGTGTGGGCTTGAACGTATGTATCTCAACCTTGCTCATAGCTGTATGACATAACTCATTCTCTTCTTCATCTCTTCCTTGGGCAACCAACCACACAGGGAATGAACTCAGTGATGTTTTAACCTTGTATTGCAGTCTGTGCCTTCTTCCCTTCAGGTGCATGTCTTTAGCATTGGGGTCATTGAAGCTGCACTCACACAGTTTACAGTGAAATCGAATCACTTTGCCGTCTTCGTTACGGACCTGAGAAAGACAGGGCAGAATTCACACCCATGCAGGACAATGATAATCTTATACAGTGACACTGAAGATTTCATGCATAATTCAATTACAGAGTTACAGGAATAATCATTACTACTTCCAACATATTTGCAAGTGAAACGTGACCAAAACTGGATATGTGGGAATACTTAACAGATTAATACAAAGTACCAATTTTGAGATCCAAAGTATTATTTTAAGACCCAGGACCAGCGTCTGTTCAGCTGTGATACACTACTTTGTTACTTTGAGACTGATATAAACAGGTTTATATTGAAAACCATGATAATTTTATTCTAATCTGCCTACCTCCTCTACATAGTCGTGTCCCACTGGCTGGATGTCTCCCTGGCCTCCTGCTCTATCACCGTCCTCATCCTCACTCTGAGGCTCCGCCTTCTGAATCGACTGCAGCATGGGCCCCTCCACCTTGGCAGCCACCACCACCGCTGCCGCTGCTGCTGTCACTGTTGAAGTGCTGGCAGGCTTATTAGCTGTGAGGCAGGCAAGACATTACAGTTACGCTTTATGCCCATTTGATTGAAAAAAAAAAAAAAAATCATCTATTCTAGTCTATTGCAAAGGCTGATGAATAAATTTCAGATTTCAGATTTACTATTTAAGATCTTACAATTCTTACAATTAAAGGAAGCATTTTGTCAGTATCTATGGTCAACCAACAATGTAAGGCTAAGGATTACAGAAGTACACATTAACGTGTAAAAGTATTTGTAGTGAAGCTGTAGGTATTCAGAATTAAATGGATCGGGGGGGGGGAAGTCCTAATTATCTACATAACAAATCAACAAACTTACAAATGACAGTTATTTTAGAAGGAGCTGGTTTCTTGACTGGAGGTGCAGTTTTAGCCGTGGCGTTTACAGCCACCTGTTTGGGTGTTGCAGTAGAAGTTGTAGTGGTTGAGACTGAGGCAGGAGCAGAGGTGGAGACCGGAGGTTTCCCAGCTGTTGAGGTTGTTACAACTGGAGCAGAATTCACCAACACTGGCTCAGTGGAAGGTATGGGTTTGCCCAGCTTGGTATGAAGTTTCACCACCTTTCCAAGGTTCACAAAGAGAGACAGAGGGAGATACAACCATTTAAGGCTGCCGATACTTAATCCCATCCCAAATCCCTCAGGGAGGTTTTGTTCCAAGACTTGGCAGCTCAGATGGAACATCACATGAGTACACCACAGCAATGTCCAGTAACAAAAACACATCAGTTTCTTCTACAGCTGCCTACATTTCCATCAATAACAACAAACATTGAGAAACTAAAACTAAGACAAAAACATCGGAGCTGTGCTAACCTTCTGGTGTTTGGCCCCACGGATATGGGCGGCGTAGGCATCCACTCCAGTGCAGGAGACGTCGCATAACTCACAGCGTAGCTGAGTCTGGACCCCTCTGGGCCCGTTGCTGGTCCCTGTCTGTCCCCCAGACTTCAGGGCTGCCTCTTTTTTCTTATGCTTCTGGCCCTCGAGGTGCTCCCGGTATGTCTGGTGCAGTAAATCAAACCAGTTAGCAAGATACGGTATCCAAACAGTGCAACAGTAGAAATAGTCATATTGTTATTAAGTGTTATTTTTCATTTGATTTGTATTTTGTTGATAAAATAAATCATATCAGATGACTGATGATAACAGTTATTTCATGTGGCCACTCAAACATGTACTCTGATCTCAAATGTTTGCATGGCACAATGACTCTGGTATGTTAAAAGAAATGGAATATTATATTCATAATTATGTTTTAATTAGTGTATAATCACATGAAGCTAAGAATCATTATGTTTTTGTTAACTTAAAATGAGCCCCTCATATCTACATAGGGAGTGGGTCATCGTTCACAGAGCCTGCCATGTTGCACTATCATGTTTCTACAGTAGCCCAGAACTAACGAACCAACCACTGGCTCTAGACAGGACGTTTTTATGTTACCGGACGGCCACTGTAGCTTCTCCTACATGCTTGGAAAGGGAGGGGTGAGGGGTATTCAGTTGGTTGCAATCTGAAACCTTACCACTAGATGGCGCTAAATTCTACACATTGGTCCTTTAATTCAACCTCTTATCATTTTTATTCTCCTACCTGAGGGCCTGCACAGCTGATCTTACAAATGTCACAGTAGTGGAGCTGCGGCTGCTTTGGAGGCCCTTTGGGCTTCTGCAGCTTGTTCTGGTGAAACGTTGGCTTTTTGTAGGTGTTTCCAGCCGGAGCTGTCACCATGTTGCTCCCTGAGTTGCTCCAGGATGAGCTTGTCAGTTGCTTGGGTGGCGGCTGGATGGGGGGCTGGGTCTGTTGGGGCTGCTGTGGCTGCTGAGGTGGAGGCTGTGGCTGGGCGAGAGTCTGCTGGGCCGGCTGGTAATAGGAGGGGGTGGATGTGGAGGTGTAGCCAGTTGAATCATAACTGGAGTAGCTAATGCCTGAGGGTGAGAGAGCAGAGGATGAGAGTGAGGATGGAGAGTTATTAGAGATAAGCAGGCAAGATCTGGGTCTAATATAAAAATCTGAGTCATGCAAACAAGAAGCTGCATTTTAATTTCACCAGGGGCAGCAGCCAGGTCAAATAAAGACAGAGGACGACAAAAACAATCCCAAAATTGATCCAACAATCCAACTAAAATTCTGTGACATGAGATTAAATCTTAATAATTTCAAATATCAACTGTAATTTATTATTCAAACCCAACATTGCAGATAAGCAGCCCAGTGTCCAGAGCCAGTAAACAGTTACTCCAACACGGTTGTCTATCTATTGGCCCAGCAAGCATGCTGGATCTTATCCTATGTTACATCTTATTTAATCTTACCTGAGTAGGAGGTGGCTGCAACGGTGGAGCTGAAGGAGGAGCCGAGGGTGTAGGATGAAATAGGCGTTGGGGGCTGTTGGACACTGGTGGACACTGGGTAGATGTTGTAGCTGGTGGACACGGAGCTGGAGGGGGCCAGAGGTTTCAGGGCTGTTACTTGCCTCTGAGGAGGAGGAGGCTGGCTGTACACAGTGGAGGGCGCTGGACTGTAAGCACTCTTCACTCCCACTGATAGAGAGAGAGAGATGGGGGGGTAAAAGAGGAGAGAGCAGGGTAGAGGTGGAGAGGAAGGGTATCAGAGCGTGGACAGAGCGAAAGAGATCTGAACCATGGGACTGCCTGTCAAAGTTTTTGGCAGGGCAAGCCGGATCCTCATTTCACTAGCAAATGAGCAGCTGACACATTTCACATATGTCATATTACTCTTCACAAGTGCAAAGTAAATAATACCAAGACTGATGACCGACAAATCCCCCAGCAAGACTAAGGTTTGTGTGTCGTGTTCTACAGTTAATTAGACCTGACACCCTAGTTATATAATAGTCAACATTCATTTTTAGGAAATTGATATAAAGCCTAAGTCTATAAAGACTTTGCAACTCACTCTTTTCTGTAGCTTGTTATAGTTGACTAGAAGAGAGCGGAGAGAGAGTTTTAGATACTTAGATACTAGTTTTAGAAACTCTCTCTCCGCTCTCTTCTAGTCAACTATAACAACCTAAAGAAAAGAGTGAGATGCAAAGTCTGTTTTAATGTCTCCTCAGTTTTCTTCTCCGTGTTCTTACAAACCTGGCTGGGGTATTTTGCATCATTTCATTGTTGTATGTTTTACAACCATGGAGGAAATAAATTCCTGAAATAGAGTTGAAGAGGAGCTCAAAAAGACTAAGTCTGAAAAATGCTAACGGTCACAGGAAAGACAGGTGCCTCAGCTCACTGTATCTTAGACTCACAGATCACAGTAAATAGTATGGGTTGTGTTTGAATTAATTAGAAACAAATTATGTGTTCGTTAGAATTAGTTCAAACCTGACTTTTTAAAGAAGTGACATCCCGAGAGTGTGAGGACTTTAAAGAACTGTGACGAAGATATTTTCTGAGCAGGACATTTTACAGATGAGAAATAAACTTTTCAGTGCTATCTAGTGGACAAACTATGTAATGGTGACACAACGAATAATTGGCTTTTCTGTACTTGTTGCTCTCAGGCATATAAATCCCAATAATAGGCTAAAATCCAGCCATAGTATTTGCCATGTTGATATAATATTGTTTGGGCTCTAAACAATAATACTGAATTATCACTCAGCTGCAGCACTGACTGACACATAATAATAAATATAAACTGACTCACCAGTCTGGTAGTAATTCTCTGTGGGTGTCCTCTGAGCTGGAGCTATACTCGTCTGGTAGTACTGTTTATTGTCATAGGTAGTCACAGCCGCAGGGCGTCCGTAGCTGTAGTTGTCCTGCTGGTGTTTATAAAAGAACATTCAATCCAATGGGAAAGCAGCATATTAAAGTAGATAACTGCAGCAAAATTCTATTTACACCAAGCACAGATATCTGAACACGACATTATCAAATACTGGCATAAGTTTATCGTTTGTGAAAAATTAGATAATGGTGATGAAAGTCAATGCAGAAACTGCATGCATTGTTGTCTATCCTGGTGTCTTGGCAGCTTTAAATAATACCGTAAAAAGTCACGTTATATGACTTAAAACACAAGCTGTTATAGAACATCAATAACACCACATCATGCAATTTAATAGTGAACAGCAGAAATCATAAAGGAAGCAGAAATAGACTGACCGTGTCTGGGTATACCTGGTACGTCTGTGGGGTGGTGGTGGGCTGTGGTGGGGCCGGTGGGTCTGGTTGCCTGTAGGCATAGTCTGGAGGGGCCTGGTGGCTCTGATAAGTAGGGTAAGGAGCAGTGACCACAGGTCGCGCTGCCTGGACTGGAGCCGGAGAGTAGGATGCAGTCACTGCATGAGCCACAGCTGGAGCTTGCTGGACGCTGTAACTGGCTGTGGAGGGATGGGAGTAGGCTGGGGGTGGCTGGGCACTGACGGGGGGGAGAGGGAGGGAAATTAGGTGATGCAAGAAAAACATTCACTTTATTACAATCTTTATCCAAAGGGAAAACCCTGAACTTGTACAAGAAGAAAAAAAAATTCTGTTGGAACATTCAAACTAAATTAAGGCTTTTTAAAAACCTTTTTCAGTGTCTAACTGCTGTGTTGAGCTTTTATCGTGACAGTTTGAAAATCAAAGACAGCCTTCACAGCATCATCCATCTATGCCTGTGCAACACGTGTTCTGCTCAAAATATTTTTGCTTGCTTGTATAATGAGCACAGAAAAGGCAATCTGTGATCAAGTTACGTACATTAATACCAAGTGCTAAAACAAACTGCTAGATGATAGCTCAGTTATTTAAACCACAACCAACGCTGATGCCAAATTCCACAGTATACCCTGCATGGAAAGTGGCGTGGTAATCTGGATAATTTTACAGTTTCTTCTGATCATTCACTTTTTGCAGCTAACTAGTTTCACTGCACTTGAACATTTAAAAAAAAAATCACAGTCATTTCAGAGTAAAGCTGCAACTAACGATTATCTTCATTACTGATTAATCTGCCAATTATTACCATAACTATGCGTTTTGTGAAATTGTCAAATGTCTCAATTTGTCGTACCAACTGCAAATCATCACAGTTGAGAAGCTGGGATGAGGTAACACTTTGAAATTACTCAAAATAGTATCTTAATCGTTGTCAATAAATAAATAACCTACTAATGAATTGCTTCAGAGTAAACAAAACTGGCTTCAAATGTACATTAAGACACTAAACACAACATGTCAACATCAGACAAAGAAAGAAAAAACTGAGATTACATTTATTAATATAATGCAACTGACTGAGCAGCCCTGCACTGACCTCTCTCTAATCCCTTATGTCAGTCAGAAAACACAGAAATATGAAAACGCCACAGCAGTCTTGTCATTAGCATGTTTTGAGATGCAGGCAGCAGTTACTGGCAGCAACATCAGTGAGTGATGCTGTCAGCATTTTTCTTTATTAAGCTTTCTGTGTCAGGATGGACAAGAACAAGAGAGGGCTAAAATTAAACGATACCCTCAGGTCATAAAAGAGCGCACATGCTCTAAGAGTGATGACTGGTTTATCGTATAAAAATATACCAAATGCAAGCAAATACAGAACAGTAGAACAATAAAACATATAAAGGAAACAGATAAATACACACAAACAAAGACAACTGAGAAGAGACTGAAAAAAAACAATTTTTCCTATGTTGACTTGTCTGCATACTGTCAATTTAGCCTGATTTACTAAATTTCCAAGCTCTAACAATTAGATAGTAACATTAGAGTCTGACGCCATCCCAGATATGTCACCAGTAAAAATAAACAGGCAAATCAATAAGTTTAGTCAGACACCGTGCTGTTGACCTACTTGTCCGCTGTGGCCCGCCCCCACTACCAAAACTGCAACCAGAAAGCCTCTGTGTTACATGTTTTAAGTTCTGGACAAGCAATGCTTGCGCTTTTACTCATTGCTTATTAAATAGCTCAGAGTTAGGAACAACACAGAGGCCTGGGCAATATAAAAATATATACTGAGAGACAATATAGATTACTTATTTTTACTACTTACTATTGTTTATACCATTGAAGCTATCCCTGTAATACCTGTGGGTGTGCCAGGTTACCAAGGGAAGATTTGCAATTTATGAGTAGACCTGCTTTATGGCAGTAATGTATTTTTGGGGATTTCTAGTACATTCATTTCTCAGAAATGTAATTTGCTGAAATAGTCATTCCTGTCAATTACATATACAGTGATGTAATGTGAATTTTATCCACATTTCCCGCATGTAATATACTGTAACCCTGCAAAGACTGGTCCAAACCAGGGGACTTCGGTGAATAAATTAATAAACAGGATCCGTGGAGAGAAATGCATATAAATGATATAAGGCTGTGGTGCAGAGAAGTCAATCCTCTCCTACCAAAGACCTAATAGGAAACCTTCACATTTCACTGAGTGATAATTACATGACTTGCTATTTATTTATACCTGTCAAACTCACAGGTTGTCACACAAACTTGCCAAGCACCAACCCATGCTGCTTGTTTATCTTGTGACCAGTGCTTATCTTCGTTTACCTAGTTTTTCCTTTGCAGCAGCGCGTCGTTATTAAACATGCAACTACAACAAATACTCTGTTTGTGAGACACAGGACCGTCAGTGCTGCCGAACCAGGGTTAGCCCTTTTAATCCTAAACGCCGGCCAAAACCTCACCCGTCACAACTGCAGCCAGCTCCCCCGACTTAACCAGCATCATGACACTTGCTGTAACTGGCCTTTTGTTAAAGTACACGAAGTGGTAAACAGTTGAACCAGCAGTAACAGCTTTCCGAGCGAAGACGACCGCACCGGGTTTCACCTAATGTCAGGCAGCATGTCGTGAAGCGCCGGCCTGCGGACTCAGCTCAGCGAGCTAACGTGGAGCTAACAAAGCTAGCTACGTCTCTCCACGCACTCAAGTCCCACTGACGACCCTGCCTCCGCCGAAACACACCCGCGACTGACGACTGAGGCTCCGCAGACATGCTGACACCAGCCTGCTTCGCTTGAATTACCTGTACTGCGGACCGGCACCATGTGTGAAGCCGAAATAATTGCTTGCAGCCATCTTGGCATCTCCAGTACAGTAGAGTAAGAGAGGCAGGCAGCAGTGAGGCTGAGACTGACTGTCAAGATAGTTCACCCCCCAGTCACCCCACCAACACTGCTCTGATACACCGGAACTGCGTAACACAAGACTTAGATCTCTCTCTCTCTCTCTCTCTCTCTCTCTCTCTCTCTCTCTCTCTCTCTCTCTCTCTCTCTCTCTCTCTTTTTAGCCAACCCTTCAACCCAGAACATAAGATTGGATCCCTCTTTCAGAAAGACATTGTCCTGTATGTTACTCATCACTGAGGAAGGTTTGCCTCAAATATCCAGTTGAAGAAAAGCTTTGAGACACTTGATGACAAACTAACTTAGAGTTGTTCTTCATCCCTGCGATCCAACAACACTCTGTTTGAGAAAGATAAGAAATGGCATTGATTTGAAATGCTCTTTCTGTGGACCTTACACAGCTTACACTTGTTTTGGAGCTGTATTCAGAATCAGCTTTATTGGCCAAGTATGTTTACGTATACAAGGAATTTGCATTTATTTAGGCGAAACCTTCATAACCCTAAAATTTATTTTTTCAAAATAATTTAAAATAATTAAAGTCATTAATTGAAAAAGCAGCAAATCTTTACATCTGAGAAACTAATTAATTCAATTAAGTCAATCAACAAATGATTTCAGCATTAATTTCAGATACTGTTGGGTAGTTTAATTTATGAGCATCATGTTTTATAAACTCTCCATATTTTTGTATGTAAATCTTAATTTGTAAGGTAACTATAGGTGTAATAAACTCTGCAGCAAAAATTGCATGAAAAGTATGTTTCCCTCTGAATTGTTGTAAAGTCTAAGTATAAAGTAGCTTGAAAAGAAAATACTCAAATGTAGTAGAAGTAGGTTACCTCAAGTTTGTAGCCAACTTAATTACAGTACTTTAGTAAATGTACTTAGTTACATTTCACAACTGCAGTGAATAGGTTATTATTATATTATTATTAACAAATACACACAATGTCAATGTGTAATTTCAGGTCTGTGACATGATTTAAAGATCACTAGATAGTCAGGAACAGTGAAAACTGAAAAGGAATGAAGAACAGAAAATAAAGAGGATTATCACTCACTTCATTAAAACTAAATATACAGCAACAAAAAACATTTTGTAAATGTCTAGGATTCTGTTTAAATCAAAATTAAGAAAATAATGCTAAAATTATCCTCACGTACCCTACCTAAAAAAAATAAGAAAAACAAAAATAAGTTTAAGCGAATCCGGAAGTAGGTGGAAGTGAGTCCTCTCGCTTCGCTTGCATATTCTCCTGCAGTATCTGCTAAATGTCAGTCACGCTTGCACCGACTATAGAGATGAAATCTAATGTAAACCAAACTACCAAGCAATGAGTCTGTTGGCAACATATTTTAATAGAACATCACTTTCAGCAGCGCTGTCACTGTTGCAATGAACTACCTGCAAATCGTCATCTTACAGATGGCTAATAAGGTAAAAATGACCTTGAGTTCTGAAAAGGCAGCACATCAGGAGCGGCACATAACTCCAGACAAAAATGAAGCTCAGATAAAAATATAAACCTACTGATAATTATTACTACCGGGACATATAGGATTACATCAGATGCACAAATAACCTAAATTAGAAAGAGACCTGTTATAGGAACATGCAGAATAAGTTAGCATCCTATGCAGGGAAACTGAAGGGGTGATATGATTGGTTGGGTACAAATGAAGCAAGGGGCTGAATAATTAATGTGTGTGGGGAGAGTTGGGGTAGAGTAGGTATGAAAGATACTGGGGTGAGGAGACAGAGAGGGAGGGGAGATGCCATGGATGGGGAGAGATGCTGTTGCCAGGGAACAGCATCCACATAGAGGACCAGTGAAAACCATAGCAGGGTTATCTAATGGAGTGAAGGGACACAGAGACTGGTGCTCATTTTTCTCCAAGTTGTTGTAGGGATCAATAAGCTGCTTCCATTGAGGGGTCCATTGAGGGACCATTGAGAGGGTTTGAACTGATTTTGAGGTGAGGGCAAAAAGATGCTCCAGCCACAAGCAGAGAAAAGGGGATGAGATAGAGAGTGAGATCGTGTTGCCAGAGCACATGTAGTCTCATTTAAGGAATTTTGTGTCTTGGTGGTGTGGCTGTAGGAGCTGAGAGGCAGGCTGTCGGCTCGCTCTTCACGGCCAGTCTTTCCCCAACAAAGGTGGCCAGAGGCGGAGGAGAGGAGGGGGGGAGCCCAGCACAGAGGTGCCCCCTGTCTTCAGACACCTGCTGCTGGCTAGTAGCAGACATCGAGGACACTGTACAACTGTGTCTGTGTGTGAGTGTGTGTGTGCATGTGAATTAGTCAAAGACAGAGAGAGTGAGGAGAGATTTCAGCCCGACCCATGCTTTTCTGTTGGTGAGGGGAGATCAGGACTTACTCCCTTTGAATCCTTGCATCCATCTGTGACTGAGGAGGAAGGGAGGAATCACAGGCACGGACCAGTGAGAGGTTTTGAGGGGATCTCGCACCGCTCATGTGAGTATAGCCATTGACTTAATGTCCTTGCATTTCTAATCTGCTTGCACTATTTACACCTTGCACTGACTAGACATTGGATGTCCACTTACACATGAAATCCATTTGTTCTTTTTTTCTCTATTGACTGTTCCATTTGCGATGACCTAGAAAGGCTGTGGGACCATTTTAATTTGGGGTGCTGCATATTTGGCTCCAATTCATTTAGTAGATTTTCATTCAAAATGAGTGGGTTGACAGGGGACAACACTTGTACAGGAGTCTTTAAATGACATGTAATGGGTTATAGATGCATATAAATACAATAAGTATAGTATAATATTAAATAAATATAGTCCATATTTGTCTTCAGGCAACGGTCAGTTTGTCCATAAAACAATTTTGTAGAAATCTTTAAATGGTTAATCGAAAAATTTCACATACAATTACTATTTCATGATTTTTCCAGCTGTCAAAATGTGCAAACGTGGTGTGAAGAAGAAACCTCATCATTTTTGAGAAATAACTGATAATGATTTAGTCTCTTTTCTTCATGCACCATTTTCTTTTTTTTCCACCACTTTCTCTTTTGGGATTGTTGTCACATTTGATAATAGATGACTCTGACCTGCTACAAACAAGAGTGTGTAGTTCCATAGTGGATTTGACCGCATGCTGCAATCTCATATGTTTGCTTTGTTCCTCGTGTGTAATATAGGATCTGTGGAAATGAATGATTTCCTCTGTGTGAGACATGGCTGCCCTCCAGTTTATACTCAGCCACGAATGTCGCTGCCAAAACCACCAGAACCGCTGCACTCCTAGCAATTATATCGTAGAAATCCACTGCATGCAGAACCAGAGAGACAACAGGATGTTAGCTCCAATTAAACAGTAACAGTGTTCCTCTCCGACCGTTCACAGCGAAAACAGACCAGTTCTGCTGTTATTGATGTGTTACTATTGTGTACTGAATTACAGGGGTGCATCCTAGTCACACTGTTCATTATGCAATCAGTCACTGTATTGCCCAAAGCATCACTATGTGAATTCTCCATTATTAGATCCGAAGTGAAGTTTTTCTTTTAATACTATTGTTGACTTAAAACCTGAGTGTGACTAGAGATCAGAAAGGCAGCAGTCACATCAGTGAGGTAGGATTAAGGAGCAGTGAGGGAGGATTAGACCTGAAAGTCGTCCTCCACACTGGCCTCTTGAATTCCACCAAGGAGCAAATTTGTACGTAATATTTGACTTTGAGGAGAGTGGAGCCCAGAAAATGGGCTCTGCCCGAGCCAGTCACATGCCTCTCACATGTGCTCCTGTGGGCAGGGGGATAAAACCCATGTGACCAACAGCGTTTGCAGCCCACAAATTGTAATGAAAGAGAGCAAATTATTTGGACAAAAATCCTCCAACAATGCTGACTGTTCCCTTTTCCATTTAAATCAACCACGTGTCCCTGCGGTGCAACCACTGAGCTCACTGTCAAGTCAGTACCCTCGAGTTACCTGACAGTTTTCATCTGTTGTTGTGAATGGTGTTCATTAATAAATATTTCTCTTCACACCTGCAGGCCCCTGCTCTCCTCTCCGAGGGATGGGCACGACAGAGGCAACTCTACGAATGGAGAACATGGAAGTGAAAGACGAGTGGCAGGATGAAGACTTTCCCAGGTGGGATCCTTTTATTTTCTATTGGTCATCATCTATTCTGTCCTACTGATGTCAAATATAGGCAATTTGTTGATGCTGAAAGTTGAGACTACTAAGTAAAAAAACTTGTGAATATGTGTTTGTATGAATTAACGGTACATATTAGTTTGTGGGTGAATATCTCATTATTTAGGATTAATTATGCATTTAATTAGTCATGAATCGCCAATTAACTTTATGAGCCAGATGCATAATATTATTTCCAGTTCAGTGATATTTATGTTACTGAATATTTTTGTAATATTGACACAGTGATACTTGACAGCCTTATCTTGTTTATGTTCTGCTTTCCAAGCATCAATGGATATGTGCAGATCGTAGCTGAAGGTTTTAATAACTGCAGAGTGCGACATTTGACAATGATCAATGATCTGCCACAGCAGTAGCAGAAACAGAGAGAAAGATAAATGAAGGAAAAAGAAAAGTGCACCATAGAAATTCATAAGGAATTAGAAAGCGTAGGAGAGGAATTTGATGTTCAGAGGTTTAAATGAGGAGCTTGTTGGGCAGGAACAGAGCACAAGAGAAGTGTGATGATAGTTAGTGCTGGGCTCCCTCCTCCCTCCTCCCTCCTCCTTCCTCCCTCCTCCTTCCTCCCTCCTCCTTCCTCCCTCCTCCCTCCTCCCTCCTCCCTCCTCTGTCAGATGGGGAGGCAGGAAGCCAGGGAGCAGGTGCAGCGTCTGTCTGTAAATGGTCTCAGGCTACGTCATGTGACGCAATAGCAGTCGAGCATCGCCAGGAAAATGGTGGCAGGTTTTGGTTAAAGACAAACAGAGGCGGAGGAACAGCCAGCAGCAAATGGATTATTAAGGTAGCCGCAGAGAGATGCTCTACTCCGGCCTGTCTCTTATCAGCTGAGAGGACAGGGAATGAGTAAGCAAACCAAATATAAAGGTGTGTGAGGTTTAAAAGCTCATTTGAATCGGCTTTGACAAAAGCAGCCCTTGTACTCTCTCCAGAAGGTAAGCATCATTGGTTCATCCTGATATTGATGTTTGTAGATGAAGGACAATGCGGCCATAAACAGGAACAAAAGAGATTATCTAGCTTTTGTTAGAATAAGAAAATCCACATCAGTCTGTTGTGTTTATAGAAATGGCTTCATTTCTGACAAAGGAAGCGGTGGACTATAAATCACTGCAGGGGTCCCCGGGGAATAGATTCAGACCGTTCGTCAGTGCCTGTTTCTCTGGGCTAAAGCCAGTGTTGTTGGCTCAGGATGGGGCACACACTGTCACACACTGTCCTCCTGCAGATGGGTGGATGAAGCAGTTGGCTTTCACAGGAATGCAGCTAAAACCGCCTCTGCTGAAAAACACTGCGCTGTAGCTCTCTGCATCTTTTTTTTCTTTTTTTTTTACCATTTAGCTGAACAGCTGTAACTCGGTGTCGTTGCTGAAAGGCACAAAACAACACATGCATGTGTAAGCACATCCGTCATAATGTGCGTAGTTTGCTTCCATACAAATAAACACACGTCAGCACACAAACACACACACATGAGTATATGCAGAGGAATATTTGGACTTCTAGTCTGTGTGGGGTGTCAACGGTAAATAACTTGCAGTGTGAAGAGAAACAGAGCTTCACAACTTTGTCTGTATGCAGTGACACACAGAGGAGTTCTTCCTCCCTCTCTTCCCCTCATTCTTTGTCTCCTATTCCTCCCCTTTCCCCCTCTCTGCTCTGCCTCACACCCTGCCCGGCAGCCATGTAATCTTCATCTCTCCCCAGAGAGACGTTAATTACCATCTCTATCCTCTTTTGCTTGCCGCTCTTTTTAGTGTTTAGCCAGATCAGTGACAACTCCCATGCCCTGACTGGCCCATTGAGCACCATCCTAATCACTAGGTTGCATTTTACAGTGTTGTGAGGCCGAAGTTAGAGACCAATGCAATGTGAAGAACAGAGATCAGAAAAATATATATATTAGCCAAAACCTATGGTTACTTTTATTTTAGGTCCCAGTAAGTGGGCAAAATCATGATTGTTTGAACCCCTGACGATTAAAATAAATAATATTGTACTAAACAAACTCAGTACTGGTTATCTGTATTTCCCTCCAGACCACTACCAGAGTACGGAGACATGGATTCCTCCTGTGGTCTCACAGACGACAGAGCGTGTAAGTAACACTGACCACTGGATGATCACTGATTGGAAACCCTGCTTCATGATTTAAGTTACAGCCTCTCCTCTCCTCTCCTCTCCTCTCCTCTCCTGGTCTTGCTGCTGTAGCTCCCCCTAACTCCCTGAATGTGAGCCCACCCGGAGGAGGCGGCGGTGTGTCCTCATCCCACCGTAAACGCCGTACGTTGCTTGCCCCGGAGATGAACCTCTCCCTGGATCAGAGCGAGGGCTCTCTGCTGTCAGACGACTTCCTGGACACGCCAGATGACCTGGACATTAATGTTGATGACATCGATACTCCAGACGAGACAGACTCACTGGAGTTCATCACCAATGGCAATGAATTGGAGTGGGAAGGTCAGGGGTTAAAAATACATATGCTGGTTTATTTGCTGTTTTAACCCCTTTCATTACATATTATAATAACATATTATTTCCAAAACTATCTCTAAGATTATGTTTTGAGTTTAATCTGAATTTTAAAATGAACTTCTAATGCTGAACTACAGGGACTGTAATATACTGTATATGACTCTTCAGTGCTTGTAGATGAAGCTTGTAGAATCAGTAGCATATAATATCCTTATGCTAATTCCTATCCTAATTATGTCCTGAAAAACACTTTTATTTCCAGTTCTAATGTGTTTTATCGGTTTCATTTTTTTTCACTTTCTTAAAAACTAATTTTATTGTTGACATTTTATATTCCATACTTTTTTATGTTATGATCTAATCTGAATTTAACCGATCAAAACCTCTTTGAAAAGGAATTTACACTCAATCTGGGTTTGTATCTGTTCAGATGACACACCGGTGGCCTCAGCCAAAGCAGGTCCTGGCGGCGGGTCAGGAGACGTGGGTGAGGAGGGGAACGCCAACAACGGACGCCTCTGGAGAACAGTGATCATCGGAGAACAGGAGCATCGTATTGACATGCAGGTCATCAGGCCTTACCTGCGGGTCATCACACACGGAGGTCAGTGAAAGGGCAGAAATCAATCTGATGGTTTCTAGTAATACGCAAACATTGTGTTTTATGGACTAAAACATGCAACTTTTTACTTTTAAGATGTGTTATTGAGTTTACATGTAGAAGACGTTTGTCACTGTTGTTGCTGAAACAGTATTCATGATTTACTGAAACTCTCTCTCATCAGGTTATTATGGAGAAGGTCTCAATGCCATCATTGTGTTCTCTGCCTGTTACCTGCCTGACAGCAGCTGTCCAGACTATCACTACATCATGGAAAACCTCTTCCTGTGAGTTTGACATGGCTGCCTTTTATTTATATAAGTAAAGTGTTCGATGTCGTGCATGAATGGATTCCTGAACGGCTTGGTGCATAGAGGCTCCCAGATCAGAAAATACTGACTTAGGATCATCTTGTTGGAAATACACAGGGCTTGGATTCATACCGGCATGTCCCACTCTTGTGTTTTTTTATAGTTTTTTTGTTCCCAGTCCTTTTACATGTCTTAAAGTCCTTTCACGATGCTGTACCCTTACGTACAACTGTTTTGAAGTCAGTGTTTCCCTCGTCTCTTCTCCAGGTATGTGGTGAGCAGTCTGGAGATGCTTGTGGCTGAAGATTACCTGATCATCTACATGAACGGAGCCACTCCTCGGAGTAAGATGCCCGGGATCAGCTGGCTCAAGAAATGTTACCAGATGATTGACAGAAGGTGAGAAAAAGAAAAACTGCAGAAAAAAAATTGCTCCATCATATTGATTTGTGTCATGTGTATAAAACATTTCGTAATACTTATAACTACATTGTATGCTCATCTTAAACTTGTAAACACTGACCCCTCTCCGCTGACTGAATGGACTTGTTATTTGCGTTGTGACGGCAGATTAAGGAAGAACCTGAAGTCTCTGGTCATCGCTCATCCCACGTGGTTCATACGCACTGTCCTCGCCATATCTAGGCCCTTTATCAGGTGATGCACACAGAAACAACAACTGAATGGTTATACTTCAGAGTGGGCAATCCACAAAACCTGGTACACAAGTTAAAGTGCTTTTTGTGGTACTAATCACAGTAAACTGATGAAGGCTGGACCGGGCTCTTAGATATAAATATCCCTGTCATACAGAATTAAGTCACTTAAATTTTGGCAGTGACACAGAGTGCCTAGAACATTGTTGAAATATTATTCCATGTTTGTAAAGACGTTTCATGTGTCGGTCCGTTTGTGCTCATCTGTTCATGACTTCAATAATGTAACCACTGTAACTGTTGTTGTCTTGTTGTTGTCTCGTCATCATACAGTGTGAAGTTCATGAATAAGATCCAGTATGTCCACAGCCTGGATGAACTGGCAGAGATCGTCCCCATGGAGCATGTCCATGTGCCGGAGTGTGTGGTGCAGTAAGTGTCTTTGACCACTAGATGGAGAAAATGAGCTGCAGGAGTGAATCTCAGCCTCCAGGCGGCAGATGCTCCTGCTGTATGTCTTACCGGAAAATGATTATTCATGTTAATCTAATTGAGAACAAGTCTACTGTGATCTTATTTGAATAAATGTAAAATAAGATTACTATTCTAATTTAATGAAAATGGCTTAGGTGTCAGGATTTACTGTGTGAATTGGGAACATTACACTCTTACTCATTTTCAGATTTGACGAGGAGAGGATTAAAGCCCGGCGGGAAAGGTAAAATATATCTTTCATTTATCACTTGCACATACATATTACCTATGAAGAATTGCACTCAAAGTGAACTATGGTTTAGGCACTTAATCTAAACCAGTTGGCAAACCAAATGGGCATCAGCCCAACTGCCTACAATAACTCTCTCTTTCTCCCTCTTCGTGTTCATGTGCATGTGTGTGTGTAGGATGGAGCAGGAGCAGAGACAGCAGGAGCAGCATCAGTCAGTCCCACAGGAGCCAATTAAAAAGTCTGAGAGGTATTGGTCGTCTGTCATGAATTCACATTAGACAAGTTACTAGTTGGGGACATTCATCAGTTTCTGGCACAATGTTATCATTTCATCTTTTTATAAAGCTGTTTTTTTTCTTATTTCCAGGCCAAAGTCAGTGATTGTAGATCAAGGGTTATGAGAAGGACCATGATTTGCAGGTGAGGACAATATACTCCACTTCTGTATTTCTTATATTAGCCACAAGGTGGCTCTGTGCTCTGAAATGGATCCACCAGGTTACATTACCACCTTAATAGTGAGTAATTACATTTTCTAGTATATTGTTTTTCATATGTATTTCAGTACAGATCAGAATCACATATTTCAGTGCATGTGTTTGCTGTTTACTTGCAAGTTCTTTGTTACACTAGATCGTATAACATACATTTAGTAAGAATTCAGGTTTATCCATTTTGAGTAAAATTGTGCATGTAGCGGCACATGCATGGAAAACACACCTTGTCAATAAATAACATGTTGAAGTTGAGCAGAAATGAATATGAGTAACTGAATATTGACAATGTGTGAATATGTAGTGTGATATTATAATCTTTTGCACAATAACAGGATAATTAGGTGCATCTGTTGTTCATTAGACAAATGGGACTCATTACATTTGCATTCGCACAATGACCTGTGGAGAAAAAACTATGCCTGCTCCTTTAGATGCTCATCTGATCTGGAGCGTTGTTGGGGAGAGGTGCAGACAGAGTGAATGTGGAGGTGAAGGATTTGTAGTTGTTTGTGCAGGGTGTGAGTTGGGGCAGATAGGGGGTGTAACTCTATTTGTTAACCTGTTAACCATTCATATTCAGATTTGCATTGACCAACTGATATTCCTCCATTGTCAGGGAAGGTTATCTGACTACCTGTAGTTGGTAATGTTTAGCAAACCTTTTCACACTGATGCTCAGCCATTACATGAAGTGGCTTTTTAGCTTTTAGAGTGGCTTCTTTTGAATGCCCTTTTCTTCTCTTCAGTGTGCTCCCTCTGCCTGATTATACATTACACAGCAATGAGCAAAGGTTTCTTAGAACATCTTTCACATTGTGTAGCAGGATTACATTTATATATTTATATTTATTAGCTTGCAGCAACTTTTCACTTAAGCCAGAGTATATCCTTTATGGGAATTACACTGAGTGAAATATTTAAACTTAGACTGGTGTTGTGCATCATTTCATACACATTTCCCCAAAATTCAGCCTGACGTTATTGCAGTGCAATATCTTTTGAATCTTTGGGATCCCTGCAAGAATTCAAAATGTTCTGTTGTTTTAAAGAGTTTTTTTTTTGCTGCACAGTATGAGCTTGTAGTCGAGTTAACGCACAGCAAACGTCCTGGAGGGAGATGTCCTTACAAAGGCTGATGAAACAAAGGCTGCATGATATGAATAACATTTTCATAGACTGCAGCAAACAGTAAACATAAATAAGTCGTTTCCACAGCACTCTACTGAGTGTTAATGAGCTACTTACAGTAAGAGCTGGTTGATACCAGCTGGCTGAAGGATATACTGAGTCCGTCTAGCTGTCTGTCTTGGTCAACGGTCATAGAACTGAGACACCGATGATAAAATGAAAAAATAAAATAAAAAAAATACATAAAACTGATATTATATTGATTTAAAACAATAAGCAGTGTACAGGAGTCATTCTTGGCCTTGCAGTATGAAAAGAAGTTAAAACTCTATAGGCTAAATGGTGCCTTCACATAACTTCAGAGTTCGTCTGAGAAGATCCTTTTAGATCAGGATCAACAAATTGAACAGATAGGGAAAGTCAGGAAGGTCTTCATTTCATTAAATTCAGAATTTGATTGCAACATGTGATTGATTTGTGATTTAAAAATGCTGAATTTTAAATTTACAAACAAAATTATTTTCCGTAACACTGTATTCAAAATGATATTGTTACTAAAGACAGTTTCCTCATTCTCTTCAAAAAAAGGATCAGGCGTAGACAAAGTTGCATGAACATATTTCTTGGAATTATTAGTTTGAATTTGATTTTGATACTTGTTTTTAATGGTTAAATTTAACTTTAGCCTTAAGGGTAACATGTTTTTTTTTTTTTTTTATTTATTGTCCTGTTTTGTTATCATCATCCACAAACATTTTCCCTCTCTTCATGCAGGGTGTGACAGAAGTGTGGAGCATGAAGCCTTTGATTTATACCCATAAGAAGCAGAAGTCTATATATGCTTCCTTGTTTTATCGACATCCAGCTGAAGATTTGTGCCATCACTTTCCAATCAAAATGGTGAATGCTCCATCTCTATTCCCTCTGTCTGGAACCCCCTTGTTCTTTCTCCCAGAGAGGTTTATATACCCAGCTTCTAAATGTATGAGGGAAGAAGCTGCTCTTTCGAGCTTAGTTTGCAAGAACTTGTTTCTTAATGGAAACTGTTGCTGAGTACATCAATTCATTACCCTGCTGTGTGGCATGACCTCGTGAGTAAAACAGTGAAACACTAGTTGTTTCTCTCATGTCTTAATATCAGTTGACAGGTTACAGGCTTGTCTCTCGGTTTCTACAATTCTGAAGTTTGTTAGTAACAGAGTATGTTAACTGGATTGTCAGCCTAAATTCCAGGGTGTTTTTATGAGTTACTTGGAGATACAACATTTTAGCCTGACAAGAGGGAGGTGTGCACATATTGTAACTTGACAGGACCAGAGATGTTAAACAGCAATGTCACTGATGTAACAAATGTCGAGCTTGGGTCTGTGTGAGCTCACCAGACCGCAGCGGTCACACACATTTATATTCATCCTGGTCTGTGTCAATATAATGTGTATATAACAACGACAGTATTCCAGTCGATCCAGATGCCTTCATCTTTATTTTTTGCCTCATAACTGCTGTATCATAAGGTCTTTCCAAACTCTCTCATATGCTGTACTGACATTTTGAAAATGTTAAAATGTACTAACATTCACTGACATAGGGATCATTTGATACTGTTTTTTCTGATCCCGTCTGCTCTGTGATAGTTTCCTCTGTGCCCTGCCATCTGTACTGTACCTTGTGTTATGATGTACCTCAGTCTTCTTGTGTGTAAAAAGGGGAGACATGATTTCCATTTGCTGAAAAACCTGTGTGTGAATATCTAGAAGAATCATATGTGTTGTAAATTATTTGTAGATGGAGAAGTGATATCTGTCTATTTTGTAGCATATGATTGTGGTCACATAAACAGATTTCATACATTACACGGACATGCATTGTATGTGATTTAGTTAGATTTTAGTATCACTATTAGTACCGCTATCTATTCTTAATAAGAAAAATACTAACCCTCAAAATACAAAACATAAAGAATAATGAATGTAATCTGTATGAAAGTGACTATAATCTGGACAAAATACACAAATATTGCACATATGGTTCTTTTACACAGTTTCTAAAATGTACATTTTAAACATAAAGTGTTGAGATCATTTATGATAAACTACATACTGGCAGTGATCAGGATTTCAGTGATTTTCCGGGCACTTGTGTTCCAAGTGTGCATTAGACAACACTAAGTTTAAGATGTACATTTTACTTTAATTCGCACAGATCATTTTCTTTACCACTGACTGTATCAGATATTAAGTGGCCTCTAAAAGGAAGGTCACGGCTAAGAAAGGTTGATGTTAATACCGATGGATGACCTTAATGTAGCTTGGGGTGGGGTCTTATTTGATTTATGATTTATATTGTTTGTTTGCATGCATAATGCAGTATGGATTGGACATTTTCTGGAGATTCCTTGATTTTTATCTCGTCTTCCATTTGTTCGCTAGTCAGTCAACTTATTGTAGCAGGAGAGCAGAGGAGTAAGAAATTTTATTTTTGTAAAGAACTACATACTTGTATTGCCTGTTGATATTGTTGTGCACTGCTGGATTTGGTTGTCGCATAACCTTTGAAGCATAGACTGTGATAGATTGGGAGGTGATGAGTCCTCTTCAATGTATTTGTGTTGTTGTAAAGGAGCATGACTGAATCATGCAGTTGTATTGTATGTTAGTGCGGCACACGCTTCTTTGGTAAAGAAAATAGGACTCATGAAATGTCTGTTTCTAAAGTGCCATTTCAGTTCTGATTTTCCTCTTGTTCTGTTGCCTTTTTAGTGCGTGGATGTTTGAGAAAAGGTTGGCCTTGTAGGGTGTCATGACACCAAATCTGAGCAGTTACATCAACTATTTATCATCCACGATGGAGCTGTCCTAGCACAGTAACCACAGTTTGTCATTCTTTGAGGGAAGGTTTCTCTGTTTGTAGTTTGTTGGGTGAACTGAGTGCCTATTTATGAACCAAATGTTCAAAGGAAAACCAGAATAAGTAAAGGAATGTAAAGTATAGCCTTTCCATTTATAGATTTGCTATATCGAATTACACCCAATATCAAAAGCAAGGTTTGCATATAAATGGATGATGGGAACTTTACAAAAATCTAAATGTTCATTTTGACTATAAAAGCACAATAAACATACAATTTATTTGCCTTCCATTTATCTGCTGTAAAATGTTTGCTCAGATTTAAATGGGAAAGATGATCTATCATCTTTCTAGATTGCCATGATTGTTTTTGCCTTGTAAATATAACAGAATAAATTGTTCCTCCCAAATTCTGCTACGTTGTTTGCCTTTATACTTTCTGTTTACTCAAACAGAGAGATAATCTGTAGTCTTTAGATGCATAAGTTGGCCTGGAGAAACCATACTTCCTAAACTACTAACTTACTAAATCTACCAGTAAAAGCCAAATACACATTTTGCTCTGCAGGATGTAGAAATATTGTAGATATGGTTAAAAAATGATAAAGAAAAAAACAGGTTTAAAAGAACATAAGAATCCCAGTGCACACCAGAATTTCGAATAATTTCACATTAACATCATAACACCACATGTTCCAGATAATGTTGTTAAGTCTGTCTGAAAATAATATTTTTTGATAAACTGAGAGCCTCATATTCAGTTTTTACCTGGGTGTGTGAGCAGGCAGCTGTTCGTCATAGTAACTCAAAAGGTGTTAGCTTGTAAGGATACATAAGCATATGATGAAGACTGCGTGTGCATGTATAGCCTACATCTACATTACGGTGTATAATAAAATAGAGCAGTGCTCTCATAGGTCTGAACAGACACAGCAGACATTCTGACTTTCTGACACAGGTGTGACTAATAACAATAATTGCTGCACTGTATTACAATAATTTGGGGAGCAAAGATGTCGTTAACTTTCATTAGTTCCACCTGTGTAACATGAATGCCTGTTATTCTTAAAGCAAAAAGGGATGGACAGGTTTTTACAGGGAGGAGAAAAAAAAGCTGGAAATGCTCATCAAGCAAATGTGACTGTCATCAAAACATGATGATGACTATTGGTCTTGAGTTTACTGTCAACATGGCAGCAGCTTTTGTTATTCTTTTTCCATAAAATCTATTTTTAAGTAATTTAGAATTGACCAGAACATGTTAAGCAACCTCCTGAACTCATTTTGCTAGAGTGACTTCTTAAGTTTGAATGTCAAGCAGAAAAGCCACATCTCTAGCAGAAAGAAGACATGTATATACTCAAGGACAGGTTAAATTTGGTGCTGCCTTTTCTGAGAGAAGTTACCGTATCAGGAGGGCTGAGTACGACTCTGAAATACTTCTCTCTTGTGCTATGACATCATCAGTGTAAGATCGTCACAATCCCCCCCCCACACACACACACCCTTCTCCCTTACACACTAATACTGACAGAAAAGGGAGACCCTGACTGTTGACCCCTGACCCCTGAAGGCTGTGACAGGATTCACATTGCACATGTGCCCAGACTCACAAATAGAAACATCCATGTTGCACTGACCAGGAAAGACAGCAAGGCTCTGGAAAGGAGGTAGCATTTTAAGAAGACACTGTACAGGTGAGTTATATCGACACACTAAAAGTATATTCCACAGTATATGACCCATAATGAATGCATTGTACATTACTGTCCCAGCTAGAACATTTGTGGCAGAAAAAAAACACTGAGCGTTCTGTATATCATTCTGGTTCACATGTGATGACATCTGTCCCCATTAGACTGATCTCTTCAAAGTCAGGCCCAAGTTTGCTGACTCACAGAGGGGCTCACACTGCCCTCACACTTCTGATACAGTTTACCCAACACATATAAGCTCAACTACAAAGTGACTATATTCACATAAAGTGTGTGCTTATCAGTAAGAAGCTATAAAGTATAGTATTGACTTTAAGATGTTTAGGGATGACTTAAAAATGTGGACATATATATCTATATCTAGATATATTTATGTATCTATATTTATATATAGTTATAAATTACTTTAATAATGTGGTAGTTTTCCACAACAGCATGATCATCAGGTGGATTACCTGCTGATCCTCCATCTCTGTTACACACACCAACAAGCTGCTGACGAATATGTCAGTGTGAAAGTTTGCGGGCTGTGATTGGTTGGTGGTCGGAGCTCTTCGCCGGATCTGATTGGCTGCTGCGACGACGTACAGAGTGGAAAAAAAGCGCGACCACGTCCGAGCACGAGAACGGTGGTGACGTAATAGGACGCAAGTTGGGTATAAATGGGAGTACCTCGAGCGCACAGTCTATGGAGCCCTACAAGGAAGAGCTGCAGTTGCAGAACTTTAACTGTGTTTGGTTTTAAATTTAAAACTCCCCGAAGAGCTTAATTTGTGGGATTTTTTATTCTCGATCTTTGGTTAAAAGTAAGCTTTTAGACTGTTTCTTCAGCCGACGTTGAGCTGCCCCGTTGAGGAGTGACGAAAATATGAAATACATTATAGGAATTGGCGGGTAAGTTTAACGTTTTTCTTTTTTAAAATCAAACTGCCAGTTGTTTGATAATGTTTTCAATGTTTGCTAGCATCTGTAGTAATCTAAAATACTGCGACGTTATTGTGTTTAGACTGACTATTAGTTGAGTGGAGTTACCCGGTTTGTATAAGACAGTTGACTAAAAAGATCTTGTGTGCCATCATGTTATTGTTCCTGTCGGTATATTAAGTCAAAGTAGTGGTTAGTGGTAAAATTATCAATTTATGTAATAGCCTCTGGTCGATAGTTATTATCCCTTTAACCGCGTGTGTTATCAGCTGCCCGCCAGAAAGTTGCAAGGCTGGGCTGTTACACCGGTCTAAAGTCGTGTCCGGTGTGACTGGTTTGTTGTTATAAATCGAGCGGGACATTTGAAAATTCATCGCGAGACTCGTTTCAAAAGTGGAGGGAGAGGTAACATTTAGTGTTGTCCCAAACCAAAAACAGTTTAATGTTAACATTACCGTTTATACATTAACTTTAAAATGATGAAATGACAAATGTATTTTATTTTGTTGAAACAAATGCTTTTTATTCTGTCCCATGGTTCTACTAAAACGGTGCGACTTTTAATCACACATCACACACCAAATGTTCTTACAATTATTTATGCTACTGTATTTTAGCTACATGTACCGGTAACTTTTTCTCATATATGTACCAAAATAACTAATTAAATATAAAATGTAAACAAAGGGCGCCACATTTGTTATGGCAGAAAGATGGCACAACGGATTTATTAGAGATAATCAATGTGTATTTTTTTTTTTTTTAAAATCACTTTTTGACTTTTATTCACAGAGTCACTAATGGTGGAAAAACCACCCTGACAAATAAGTTGATCAAGACTTTGCCCAACTGCTGTGTTGTGCACCAAGATGACTTCTTCAAGGTGAGTTTTAGCAGATGGTTAATTAGAGTTTTAAATTATAGTTTGCCTCAGTTTTCTCTTTAATGAACACTGCATGAGGCTTGCATGTAAGAAAAGTAATGGCTGCTATCCTGAATTACATCCCATCCTGCCAAACTCTGCTCTCTACTGTAGATATGGAAATAGATTTGATATCTATGCAAAGTAGTTTATTTTACCTGGTTATCTCTTCTTAATGCTTCAGTCATCTAACACACCTTAACTCAGTTAACTTTGCATTAATTCACCCTCCTTAATTTCTTCAGTTCTCAATCCCTTTAAGCACATTTAGGTTGTATACATTTTTGGCATTTCTCTTTTTCCTAATTTTATTAGAGTAATGTACTTTTGTAAATTGCTTACTTTATTTTGTGCATGCTCTTGCTATGTACCTTTTTTCCTCCTTTTGTGTGTGAGCGTGTGTGTGTGTGTGTGCACTCATTTGGCCGTACTCTGGTATGTGAGAGGGATCTGCATGTGTTCAGAGCTGTGAGGTTGCAGCAATGTTTTATTGGTGACTGTTATTTCAGAAACCCGATCAGATAGAAGTCGGGAAGGACGGCTTTAGACAATGGGATGGTAAGACTTCTCTGAGGACTGCCATTGACTCATTGTTTACCTTACATTCACATACCTGTCCCTTAAATATAATATACTCCCACCACCCAAGACTGCATGTATTATAGTCACATGACCACCATAATATCAAAATTAAGCTGATAATAACCTCCAGTAACTTGGAGAAAAACAACAAACACATTTCTGATATTTAACATTCTTTGCTTGTCTCTATTCTAATCTTCCCTCTGTCCTTTCTGTCATCTTTTCTTCTATTGATCTTGCTCTACAGTGATCACAGCTTTGGATATGGAGGCCATGACTAACACAGTAAAAGGCTGGATCGAGAACCCTGTGAAGTTCGCTCGTTCTCATGGTGT
Source organism: Seriola lalandi dorsalis (assembly GCF_002814215.2). Taxonomy (NCBI): domain Eukaryota; kingdom Metazoa; phylum Chordata; class Actinopteri; order Carangiformes; family Carangidae; genus Seriola; species Seriola lalandi. The sequence continues at coordinate 111,835 of NW_019522683.1, forward strand.
CACCCTGTCCTCTGTCTCTGACGTGGCCAACTCTGATGAGCAGATCCATATCCTGATTGTGGAGGGCTTCCTGCTCTACAACTACCCGTAAGTTTTTTTTTTTTGTTTGTTTTTTTTTTTTTTTTTTTTTTTTTTTTTTTTAATTCACGTGGTTTAACTCGTGTGTGTGTGTGTGTGTGTGTGCTAGCCTAGAGGAACCAATGGCTCAATTTCTATACTGTTTGAACAGCATTAAGAAAGCTGAAATTTCAACCTTGGTTGCACTGTCCCACACAACTGACCTGCATGGATCTGTAATGATAATAATAATATTATCCAGTTTTATTAATAAGAAATGTGGTTTGTTCTTCCACACAAGTGTAGTTAGCACGTGTCTATTTGTGCAATTAATTCTGTGAAAGATCCTTTTTTCTAAATGTGACCTCAGATCTGTCAGTGAAGGGCAGCAGGCCATCTTGCTTTTTGTGAATTCTGAGAAATTCATGACAACAAACACATGATGGGCGGTGTCTTTTCTTTAGTGTCACGTGGTAATTTTTGCATGCTTGCTATTGGCACATGTACATGGACCCCTGTATTTAGACTTGGGCAGGTCCTGCAGTTAAAGATAAGAGGTTCAGCAGTAAGAGGCTCTCTGAGTTGTACTTAAAGCTGGGTGCTGGGTGATTGGTACTCTGCGTTCTAGGGATGAGTGTTGAGCCTACTGCAGAGATATAGATAACAGACAGCAGGAACAGTTGCCTAACTTTACTCCTTTACTCTGGTTTAGTCAAGGACATTATGTATCGTTGCTGATGACCTTGTTCATCACCTTGTGCATCTCCCCTTCAGGCCCCTGCAGGATGTTTTCAACAAGTGCTATTACATCACGATTCCCTATGAGGAGTGCAAGTCGAGGAGAAGGTGAGTGGATGTGAAAACATTTGGTTGTATTTAATCCCACATGTTCGCATGATCAAATCCTGTCATGGGAAGTGTTCTTTCTCTAACTGTGTGTTATCATTTTCAGTACAAGGCAGTACACTGTCCCCGACCCTCCTGGCCTGTTTGATGGCCACGTGTGGCCCATGTACCTGAAGCACAGGAGAGAGATGGAGGACAGCAGCTTGCATATTGGTATGTTGCAGCTGATTTAGTTTAATCTCTTTTTTTTAACATATGTTCTTTCTGAAATTGGGTATAATTTGCTTGTTCAGAAATATTCTGACAGTGTCTGTTATGAAAACATTTCTCATCTGAGCACTTCCTGTGTTGCAGGGTACCTGGATGGTTTGAAAACGAAAGAGGAGATCTACAACCAGGTGTATGAAGACATTCAAAATAACCTGCTCAATCGTTTATAGGTGAGAAGTCAACTACTGTTAGTTAATGAACAGAACAGAGAATTTGATTTTTTATATATATATATATATATATATATATATTTGAGCCATGTTTTTGTGCACTTTATCAGATGACACTAAACCGTGCAACTGTGCCTAACACTAACACTTTTTTCTCTGTTTCTTACAGCAGGAAGACTCCTCTCCATCCCTGTACAGATTTTGTAAATAGTCTCAAGGATTTTTTTTCTTTTTTTTTTTTTTTTGTACATAGAACAAAACAATGTTAACTTATCATTGTCTTTTATTTCAATCATCTTCAGATGATCAGTGTTTTTTGTTTTTTTCCTTTAAAAGGTGATTGTTGTACTGATCCATGTTACTGTTATCTTAAACCACTGACTTGTACTGGACCATTTATCTGCCAACTGCATTCTCCTACAAATAAATGTATTAGCTGCTGTTGACATACAGTACATGAAGCATTTGTGTGTTTGTCACCCGCATAAAATATTTGCTGCCGACATAATGATAGTGTTGAATTTTATTATATTGGTTATACTGAGTTGAGTGGTACCTCTGTCTGACTTTAATAAGCCAGTCTAGGCTTTTATTGCCTATACTTTAACACTGTCACATCTGTACAGTGGTTGCAGGTTGAATTAATGTCATTGTCATCAAATGATTAACATTACAGTGTTCATAGCTGAATTAATTAGTATTTGAGGATGTCAAGTCTCATGTCAGCATTTCCTACAAGGGTTGAAAGACGATTAACATGCAGAAAAAGAACATTTGTTTCCAATAGTTTTCATATACTATGTACTACTGGTAATACTGAATAGATTTACCCCTTCAGGCCTTTGAAGACTGTTAATTGAAACAATCCACGAAGGGAATATCGCTCTTAAGTTAAACTAGATGTGCAACCTTTGCGGAGGTCTTGTGAGTAGACATTATTAAGCTTTAAAGAGGCAGAAGCCAAAAAGGTTTGGGACTATTAGAGGGTGAACAAAGGCTGTGTTGTGAACTATAGAAAGAGAAAGTGGGTCAGTTTCAAGTGGGCTCACTACACATGGTCTAACTGGTGTGAAATTTAGCATAGTCATTTCCTGGATACCTGAATTACAGTATGCAAACAATCCATATGAACTACATCCAGGTTGAGCCAATTTTGCTCGCATCTATTTTAGAGATAGGAAAGGCCCTGTCACACACCTCTCTGAGCTCCTGGGGTTTTTCAACTCTGTAGCCCTGAAATAGCTGCCCTCACTTTCCTCAAGTAGATCCCTGAGTAGGTCATAGACTAACCACAAGATTTAGGCTATTATCACTAGATGTATAGCGCATGAGGCCTAGGGCACGTGCTGATATCACCTATGTTCCCACACATATAAATAGGCCAGAATAATTTCTCATTTCCTCTGAGGGAATACCTCATACTGTCACAGAGAAGACTGTATGAACTTCAGCTTATCATACCACAGTTAGGCTAAATAAAGAACAGGTCGGGTAGGTGCATGTATTTTAAGGGTTCATTTTCAAAGTGGATGGGAGTCCAGTAATACTTTCATTAGAGGAGCAAATGAGCATTTGTATGTCAAAGTGAGTCTAGGCTTTACATGTGTTGGCACAGTTGTTGGACTTGCTCCTCGGGGAAGTGACTTCTCAGTCAGAAAGCAGAGGTGATTTGGGTCATTTTGAGTCCCTACACAGAAAACATGAAGTTATGAATTATTAGATAGAAACGTTTTACTTCAGGAACCTGTCAGTTTGTCAGTGGGGCTTGAAGTGCATTTAAAGTATGAACACACTTTTCATTTCATAACCTCACTGTAACCATATTTTTTAACACCTGTTATGGTAACACCCAGTATCTCAGTTCCTCTCGACATCAGCTGTAGGTACATATAATCTGTCATGCGCGTGTCATGTGGAAATGGAGTGACAAAGTGGTCACTGTGACACTCTAACAGGTGGAAGTCGACTAAACCAAACTGGCCTGGACTCCTGGTGCTAAAAATGACAGCAGTATGTGCTGATGACTGTGAAACCACGCACTCAGGTGGATCTGCTCACCAAGGGTGAACCAGAGGATAAACCAGAGAACACACTCCAGAGAATGCGCAATAACATTTCTGTATTTTAGATAACAGTCATAAAAATATATCATCCTAACCAAAGGGTTTACATCAACTAATACGTGTTTCACCACACGCAAACAGGCAAGTGTGAAACAGTGACTTTATTATCCCAAGCTGCTTTACAGCAAAGGGGAAACTTAAGAAAAACAAATCCAGTCTAGACATTTTCCTGGACAAACCTGACCGCATTTCTCACAGCTTGGGTGAACCATGTGACTGAAGCACATCGGTCAGCAGTGTGGGCTTGTCTGAAGTCAGTAATATCAGGTACGTGAACATGGCTGTGCCCAGGAGCAGAGTGTAACACCGAGGATGTAGGTTATTTTCTGTTTTTACGATGTCAGTGCTTACATGATCCTCTGTTTGCAGCATTTGTGCGCACATACAGAACATTGCAGTGTAGGTTTGTGTGGGTGCATGTGTTACGAGTCATCCTCTTCTTTCTTTGCTTTGCAATCAACAGGTATTTTATTCATTGTTCATTTCTTTTGTCCAGCTGCCATCTCCGAGATCAAGAATACACCTCAAATTGTGATTTGGGTTTTACAAAAAGTATCTATCAAGATTTTAAATTTACACTGTCAACGAATTAGAAAGTCTGGCATTTGTTTTTGATTCACCAGCCTGTTCTCAATGTGCGTCATGGGACACAAAGGTTTATTACCTACTTGGAAAAAGTCTCATTCGCATCCAGACCCAGTGGCGGAATATAACTATGTACATTTACAAGTGCTGTACTGAAGTACAGTTTTTAGGTAATTGTACTTTACTTGAGTTCTTCCATTTTATGCAACGTTGTTGTAGTCTACTACATTTCAAAAGGGAAATATTGTACTTTTTACTTCACTACATTCATCTATCAGCTATAATTAATAGTTGTGGTGCAGATAAAATGCCCACACACTGAGAATGGACTTCATAGTGAAGTAGCAGGAGTCAACATGCGTCCAGAAATTAAACATTAATTATTAATTTTCTGGATTTACAAAGGAGGAGAAAGAGCAGATCTAATTTCAAGATGTTTTAATTTACTTCAAAAAGTACCAGTTGGGCAGAAATGGCCTATGTTGATTTTATATCATCATATATATTATTGAATTTTTGTAACTGGTGCATTAACACATAAGCAGCATTTTGATGTTGCTTTATGTAACTGCAGCAAAGTTTAACTTCTTTACTGTGTTTAATGGATCATATTTTCAAACTGATCATGTGCTTTGTACATATTAAAATCTTAATATGCAAAGGGACTAGTAATTATGTCTGTTGTATAAAAGTAGTGAAGTAAAAAGAACAATATCCAGGTTAATCTGGTAATTATGACAACAGAGAAACTAAAGGCAGTGTTTATTGACGGTGTCAGATATCATATGTGGGACATGAGTGCCAGGAGGCGGCGGCTTAAATCACGTGTGTCAACGAGTGCTTACACAGTGAGAGACCACCCGTCATGCTGGAGCAATGACACCCATGCGGTTACAACCTGCCTGATCCAACTAGACCTGCACCCCGTGATTGTATTGCACGAATCACACACACACAAACACACACACACACACACACACACACACACACACACACACACATGTATCCATGCTTCTCTACTCCTGTTTCTCACACTTATTCATGGATTTATAATCACACAGATTGCTGAAAGGCTCTGAGTGCCTGCCGGGGTATGTGGGTATATTTAGAAGAGGGTGGGGGTGGGGGTTGTGGGGGGTGGACGTATCCAGTCTGACCTCCTATAATCTTCACTGTGTTGGCCGACTTCGTCACCATGCACTCGGGACTGACACCACGTTACTGGCTACCTGTCTGTTGGCACGTCCCTGCAGTATGCATGGGAAAAAAGAGGGGAAAGGTGAGGGGACTCTCACCTACGTCAAGGCAGTTGACAACCTCTTTATCATTGTATAAAGAGACAGATAGATGCAGCACAAAAGCCTGAACTACTTTTGACTGTCATCTGGTGACTGTGGTTTTCTGTGCTTTGTTCTGGTACTGTACGTGTGTTATGCAGGATTCCTGCAAACCTGGAACAATTCTTGAAAGTGTGCAGATTTGAGGAGACTATGATAAGGTGTTTTTAAAAAAAAAAAATAGACTTCATGGAAAGCATTTGACTTTGTCTTTGGTATTTCTCAGCCCCGTGAACGTCTTTCTGTCCAAGATGATGCCGACATTTAACATCCTGATTTAAAAAAGCACCTGTTATGTCAGTTGTGGTTTACAGGCCTGTTATTCAACAGGATCATAAGTATTAAATGAGGCTTATTGGACCAAAACATGACAGTGTTTCCAACCAAAACATGCTACTCGTGGAAAAAAACAGAAACAACAAATTGAGTGTCACTTATCATTGAATTTAGTGTCAGGGTGTGTGTGGAACCAGTGGTACTAAATTGCGATCACCAACAAACCAATTTCTCCAGCCGTCTCATAGCAACATTGTAGTAGTGTTTTATAACCCACAGTGGGTGCTGACAGATCAGATGCTCTGTCCAATTGTGTGACGGACACGAAGCACTATACTGTTGAAGTGGGCCGCATTTTGAATTCATCCATCCTGTAAAAAGGTGCTGGAAAGTTAATCATAGAATATACAGTAAGATGTGAGACCTGTATAGATTTATGTTACACAAACAAATACTGTGTGTTGAAGATTGATTTATATATATGGTCTGTAGCCTGTAGGACGTCAAGCTCTTTACAACTTTACAGAGGTTAAGGGCTATAAATATAAACTGACTTTGAAGTGTGTCACACAGCACAAGCTTTCATATGAAGTGTAGACATCTTTGGGGCAATAAGACAGATCTGTAGTGGGTGTTGTATATAATACACACATTGAAGAACGTACTTACGTTTCCATTGGTTGACAAGAGTTTTGAAAGTTGGAAAAAACTTTGATTCATGAATACAAGCTAGGAAAAAGGTTTATCTTGATCCCAAGTAAAAGTGGTTTTGAGTCGCATGTCAGCAGAGAGCTGCCGGTCTGTGAGGATCCACTGCCATCATGTGGTGAAGAGGGCGACTTGGCCTCAGTGTGAGGATTCAACAGGCTGAATACTTTTCAGTACAGGCATTACTGCACTTAAGACCACCAGTACCACTGAGCTCTATACTGCATCCACAGTGTGACAAGTACAAGGAACTTAAATTCCCTACAGATATTAATAGATTTATTGTCCTTCTCAGGACTCAAGTGTTTCCATTGTGGTCATGTTCTTTGAGTTTATATAAAATCATAAGTGCACCCACTGGCACCTTCCTCTTGTAGAATAGCCATATTTCATCAGTTAGGACATACATATAGGCTTATCACAGGAATTATGATGGTTGAATTCAATGCGCCTGTGCTTCATGACAGTTTAACATGAAACTCAGACAGAACTTCTCATGGCAGTGACTAAGCTACTACACTTTTTCTCACCTTGACATAATGTTAATAAAGAATGTGCTGAAATGGTTCAAAGGTGACAGGAGAGAGTGAGCGCCGCTCCTTGCGGTGGATGGGTGGATAAGTAACTCATATTACAGACACTAAACACCTCCTCATCAGAAAACACCTCCTCATCACACATGTCAAACTCAAATGTTCGTCGTTAATGTCTCAGTGCTGTAAATCTTCAGATAGAGACACCACCACACGGAGCCATGGAGAAGTTTGCCTTTCTTTTGCTTTTTCTACTTGATGTTCTGGTGTGTTTGGGTACCGGTCAACAACATTTACGCGCGAGTGTCGGACCTTGGAAACACCGGATTCAGTGGGAGAATAACGGTCAGCTGTACAGTTTACTGAGCACGGGGACTCAATATCGCTCCCCCGCACAAACTAGAAGACGCACCCAGCTTTTACTAACAACTAACAATTTTAACCGAGTTAACCCTTCCGTTACACCCAGTAGATCCACGAGAACCAGGTCAAACCTCGAGGACGCAGCCCGGGTTCACCCTCACCAAAACGACCTCAGTCAAATGGATGCATCAGTTCTTGGTGCTGATGAGGGTCCGTATTTACTCGCCTCGGGACGACCAGGGACACCAACTCAGTCGCCGCCGCGCTTGACCTTTCCCGTGGCTTTGAGATACCGTTCACACCACACTCCGTCAAATAATAGCGCCACCCAGGAGTTCTCCGGCAGCGGAATCCCACGCGGAGGCCGGAGTGCAACCGGAGATGATGCCGGTGCACAACAGGCCCCTGTCCCGCCGGCAAGATCACCGGACTTTACGCACAGCCGAGGCGGCCAGATAAGATCTGAGAACTCGGATTCAACTGCCGGGTCACCTGCTACGTCTGGACAGGTCACCATGGCTGAGGATAGTGAGAACTTACAACGCATCCCGCAGCAAAACGCTCGCAGTGCGCACAGAGCGCAGTCACTGACCAGAGTCACACCTGAGTTAAATGTTTCTCCCACAGCGCTGTCCAGTAATGCTGTAGAAATACACTTTCCTCGTCCAAGGCCGGATACAACACGGACTGCAGACATGAGCGACCCACGAGATCCACACAGCATTCATCACAGGAACTCGGTTTTCTATAATGTTTACCCACCAGACCGCAGAAACAGGATCACTGCACGCCCTCCACCAGGAACCGGCTATGGCACCAGATTCTTCCACAATGGTGAAGCAGGCAGATAAGACAGAGAAACCAAAGTGTATAAAAGTAGTTAGTACGGTACCCAGAGTATGAACATAATAAAAACGCCCTAAAACCATGTAAAATCAGAATAATCATCAAGTGCAACTCATTCTTGAGAAGCAGTGATTGGAGCTATGAGGCACAGATGCCTCATGCTCATTTCCACATTCAAAATTTAAATTCACCCAATTTATGGGCGTTTTAATGTATTTTTAATGAGAGTCAGAGTTAATACCCCCTTATGACAAAAGTAATGACTCCGGTATGAGAGCCTCTGAGCAAAGTTAATATTAATGGTTGGCTGGGAGCGAGTCATTAGTACTTATCCAGCAAAGATGGAGAAACTACATCTCTAAGTTATGACAGTGTAAAGTTTCCAGACTTTCCTATTCAATATTCTGCTCAAGTAGGTAGATTGCTGTTTATGCAATGTATGGATATCTCCACAGATGAATTTTAGTACAATTTCCTTTAGCCCTTACAGTACCAGCTGAGCTAAGCACAATCCCACTGACATTTTTCAAATGAGCCAACAGCCAAAGTTTTCCTTAACATCCTTTTTGTAATCCTTAGTCACAAATTGTTTTTTTCGATTTAAAAAAAATGATCTGTTGCTTTTTAGGTATCCAGGATTTATGTTGTGCAGATTTCAGTGACACTGTATTCCTATGGGATTTTCAACATTAATAGTGTGTTTATGTGACTCACAACTAAATATAGTATGATACAGAAATAGCTGTCTCTCAAAAACTACGAGTTACATCAAAAGCTTGGTACCACTAGATTCAAAACAACTTCAATTTTAATAATAATACATGCTTTGAGTTTAAAAAGAAAATCAAATTTGTCTATCAATTCCAGCATGATAAACGTGTGAAATCTAAATTTTGATTTTGTCATGTGTCTTGACAGGTTGGCAGCAGATTTTGTGTTTCCACCTCTAAAAGAAAAAGCTCTGTGCAGCTTTTCCTTAACATACTAAATGTAGTGGATTGTAATCAATGGGTTAAAGTATTTGATATTCAATGTTTAACATGATGTCCTCATTGACATCACGTAAACAATGCAGTAATTTTTAATAGTTAAAATGTGATTTATTCCCTATATTTGTGTATCACATTAGCAGATAGAGATAGATGTTATACTTAATAGATACATGTACACAGATAGATACATCTCTGTTGATTATTCCCAATCATTAGATAGATAGATAGATAGATAGAGAGATAGATAGATAGATAGATAGATAGATAGATAGATAGATAGATAGATAGATAGATAGATAGATAGATAGATAGATAGATACTTTTTTTATCCCCTAGGGGAAATTCATTATGTTTAAAGCCACAACATCCTCTGAACCGTTTACTGCAGAAACCATTAAATAAATGTTAAAAAGTAAACGCCCCCTGTGTTTGTAGCTGAGTCCTCACATATCAGTGATTTATCAATATGCATTGATTTTTCCTGCAGGTCTCCCAGACTTGGTTCCTGACCCTTATTACATCCAAGCTGCCTCTTACATCCAGAGAGTGCAGATGTATGCACTTCGCTGTGCTGCTGAGGAGAACTGTCTGTCCAGGTGCTCTCCTTTATTTGATCAGTCATTCAAGTAAAAAGCACTTAATCCCATAATCTGTTATTTAATCAAGATTTCTGTGTGTAATATGTAATGATTGTTGTATCGCACTGTGTCCCTGTGGTATGGCTGACATTTTGAAACGCATCGTCTCTCTGCTGTGTAATGAATCGTGTTTTTAGACACAGAAATCAACGGGGTTCACATGTATGAATAAAAAACAAGATAACCATTTAGAATTCCTTTGAGGTTGCCACATTAGGATGTGTGTTGGCCTCCGTCCCATTTGGAAGCTGCAGCTGAGTGACAGAGTGGCTGGACACAAACCTGGCAACCGCCCGAGATTCTCTCCTCTGATCTGAGCAGCCACTTTGCCAAGTAAAATAAGCACTGAAATGAAAGGCAAAGCATTCCTGAGGTGAATGCAGAAGCTTGTGAGGCAAGACCAGAAACCACCTCTGTCACTTTGACAGTGGATCATCATTTGTCTAATGGCCAGTGAAGGACGAGAAGGAGTTCAGTGTGCAGTGAAGTATATACTCTGCAGACTATGTGAGGTAAAGATGCCACAAACTAAAAGGCGACCCCGGCTGCGCACTCAGTGGTTCAGGTTTTCACAGTGTCATTTCAGCTCAGAGTGAAAAATCTTGGCTCATTCATTTCCTGTTTCCTTTTCCTTCAGGTCTGCGTATCATCCGAGTGTGAGCGACCTTGACTACAGAGTCCTGCTGCGGTTCCCACAGCGAGTGAAGAACCAAGGAACAGCGGACTTCCTCCCGGTGAAGCCCAGGCATGAGTGGGAATGGCACAGCTGTCACCAGTGAGTTAGGAAAACTGTACATTTATGTAAATACACTACCCCATCCCTGCACTCTGGTGTAGACACGATTTTACTGAATCAAAAGTTTTAAAAAGGCTTAAAAGTCAGTTGATGATAGGAAATTATAGTTTAAAATATTCCAGTGTTACCTTTACTTGTTTTAGGATCTCCATTAGCTGCTGTGATGTAGTCGCCCCTGTGTCCTCACAGATGTGAACACGACAACAAAACAGTCGATCTGCAGCACCTGTTTGGTGAAATAAATACAACCACCCTTCATGCACTCAAAATGAATGAATGAAAAGAAGGGTAGATTTCTTGAAGACGAAACATTTCTGAGCTATATTTCTGAAGAACTTGTGCTGTGTTTGATATCTAAGAGCCAGTCAGGTTGCTCTGTTTTATGACAGTTAAAGGTTGTTCATTTCTTTTTTAAGAGCCGATCAAACAATATTTTAAATGTGAGAAAATAAATGACTGTACAACTTTATCCAGAATAGAAAATGACTCACAAGAGGTTCAATATCATGCCACATTAATAATTTTCATCATTAAACCGTGAGCAGACCAGGACAACAAGAGAATGACAGTTTCCAGAATAAAGCTGCAGTGCAGCTGTTGTTTGGATCTCTGTCTCTCCCCAGGCATTACCACAGTATGGAGGCCTTTAGTAACTACGACCTGCTGGACGTCTCCACTGGACAGAAGGTGGCTGAGGGACACAAGGCCAGTTTCTGTCTGGAGGACACCTCATGTGACCCGGGAATAAGACGGCGCTTTGCCTGCACTGCTCACACACAGGTTGGTCTGCACCGTCTATGATTTATTTATTTTTCCATTGATCCATCCATTCATTGTTCTTTATTAATTCAATGATTCATTCGTGCATTTGTATACCACTGACACATTAAGACACACATACTGTATAATGATAATGTAAGTTTGCATCTTTCTCAGGGGCTCGGTCCTGGTTGCTACGATACATATCACGCAAACATTGACTGCCAGTGGATTGACATCACTGATGTACCACCTGGAAACTACATACTCAAGGTGGGTGTGTGGAGCTGCTTGATGAATAGGACATGATAAAGAAAAGAAATCTATCTGGAATTAAATGAAATATTTACATTTCGTGGCTATTTCTGCTGTTTTTTCAGGTGACAGTGAACCCATCTCAGCTGGTCCAGGAGTCTGATTTTTCCAACAACGAGGTTCTCTGCGACATCAGGTACACAGGAATCTACGTCCAGGCACGGAACTGCAGGATTACTGCGTGAGTGAAAGACGTACACTGTTCTCACCCTTTCATCACAGAGATGAGAAACACAAACACAAGCTCGCCTCACTGATGTCTATTCTTTGTTTTGACAGAAGCTGACGTGACTGAAGACAAATATTTCCCCACAGAAATATATATTAATACTTTCTTGTTGCTCTCAGTGTACAGTTGCTACTCTGTTGTGCAGCTTAAATGTTTACTATTACCTAAATTTGTTTGTTTGTATTTATAACATATAATATATTGTAGCTACAGCCATGCTGGGTAGATGTTATCTTTGTTGTAATTCATTTTCACTGGGTTTTTTTTAAGCAATGCAAAATTTCAGGACCTTGACGAAAGCGTGTTACCATAATTTACAAACGTGAAAAAAAGAAAAGAAATTAAAACTCAAAAGAAATTGTTTCATTCATACTTTACAGACTGGAATGGTGCTTATATTGAAGGAAACGGTGGTGCTCTTCTCCCCTGAAATATAACATTTTGTCATATTAGATAAAATTTCTGATGTTTAATGACCAAATATGTATAAGTGCTATTACAATATAGAAAGAGCAAATACTCTACTACTAATGTGTGTATTTACAGCAATAATTCTGTGCAGATTTCCCCAGCACAGTGTCAATGACAATGTGAAGTTTGTCTAGTGAAATGGTTTTGAATGCTTGAAAGGTTTTCAGCATTTTTATCGTATTTTATAATAAAGTTTGTTTTTATTTCTAGAAACCAAAGTACCAATGAAGACTGATGGCTTACTTTTTTTCCCCCCTTGACAACCCGGTGATCAAAACATAGGTTTAAATAATCACTAGCAATGGGATAATTTGAGCAAACACTCAAAAACATGAAGTCATTCCACAGCTTATGTCTATTAAAAACAACTTGAGTTAGAGTCTGGAGTGCTAAATGTCTTAAATGCTTTTGGAATAACACGCCTTGGAGAAATATGTGGGAATGATTCCACTCTGCATGTTTATGTCGCTCGGAAATAGCAGCGGAAGACGTACGGCCTCACACCACGGGCCTGCTGTCGCTGCTCTGTGTTTGTCATGTTGTGTTACAGCAGATGAGTGATCAGGAAAACATTTATTCACCCGGCAGTGACTCCATATGAGGTGTCTGGGAATGCTTCACTCTATTTACACTTTGTCACCAAAATCATTAGGGGCACTGTGTGAGCGGTACGTGGAAATGTATAAATAATCGTCAAATTTTTTTTTAACACAATTCATTCGTTTTGCTCTTTTACAACAGTACTGTTTACTGTCCAGCACAAATACATTGCCTCATAGTCTTCCACTGTTAAATACATACCACAAGAGTAAGTGAAGTAAGAGGTGTTACTGTTTTTGACTGTTTGGACAGCTCCTCGTTTCGCCTTCCCCTCGTAAGATGTCAACTCCAATCATTCTGTGTGAACAAACGGAGGAACTCCTCTAATGCGTTCCACTTAGCAAAGCTTCAAAAGGCTGTCATGGTTGTCTAAATGAAACATAACAACTGGGGAGATTTGTGCCTCAACAAAAAACCCACTGGTGGTTTTCAGAAAGTGGGAGATTTCAGCAACTTTCACGAAAAAGCCTTGACGCGAAAGGGAATCAGTTTGAGGATGTTTATGAGATGAATATGAAGGCAGGTGGGCGAGGAGGTCATGGAGTCTGTTCTCTCTGCTGCTCTACAGCATCTGTGCTCTGTACACTGCTGTTCACACAGCTATAACCACGAAGACACAGACATGACCCCCATGACCATGACCACCAACGTCTCCACTCTCATCGTGGTAATGCTAGTCTCTCCGTCTCTTTTTTTAACCAAGTTTGCCGTAGGAGTTGGTGTTGACCATCTGTTGTTGTTTTTTCTAAGTATTTTTTACGAAGGCATCCAGAAAACCAGGAGACAGTTTTAGAGAATTCTGAAAGGAGCATGGGATGCACAGTCAGTCAGTACAGTGGTGGAAGAAGTATTCAGATCCTTTACTTAAATAAAGTAACAACAATGTAAAAATACTGCATTGCAAGTAAAAGTCTTACATTTACAATGTTAAGGAGGTAAAAGTACAGAGGGATTATCAGCAACATGTAGTATTCGTTCTGCAGAAATATTGTACATGTGACTGAAATGTCATCATATATAACATTACTTGATTATTGATGCTGCGTTAGAAGCGTTTTGCTGTTGTAGCTGTTTGCTGATTTTAACTACAGTTAGTGAACTTAGTCCAGTGGCTCCTGACCGATTGATTAGACTCCTCCAAACACTCACAGGATGTGTCTGGGGGATTGAGAGATGATTTATGGGGCAGGAAAAAGAGGAAAAAACAAAGGTCTGACATAAATTTGTAATAATTTTTCAGACTTTTCTCTGATCTTTGCTTCTTTGTGAAATACTGGATCATTTAATTTATTTAGGCCTTGAACAATTATTTAAATAAAACGATATAAGAGGTTAAGGGGAGAAATGTGTCTTTGGTTGAACTACTGACAACTCACAGGCATCTGAAACATGACGAGGAGCTTTAACACTTTTTTTTTTGCAAGGGGCCACAAGCCAAAAGGGTTGGGAACCACTTGCTCAAATTTTAACAATGTGTGGTATTTTATAAGCCTATTACGTAGGTTTTAGGGAAAATCTTAATCTGAAAAGTATTCAGGGACTTTATCTGTCAGATAAATGTAAAAGTAGAATAAAAAGTACAATATACAATCTCCTGAAAAGCAGCGGAGTAGAAGTAGCCTAATGTAGTTTCTCTCTATCACTACACTGATGAAGGCACATGGATGCAAAAGATGAAAAAGTATCAGAAAGTAAATTAAAATCTCAGTGCACCACATGTTGTATATCCACATCACACTGGGCTTGAACCCATTTTTACAAATCCCCAGATTTCACTCATCCCTATCCAAACATGGCCTCCCTGTCGAGCCCACACCATCTTTGGTCAGAGAGCCCTCGAGGTGAGCCCCCTGATGTGAATTTGAGTGTGACAGAGGGTCAGGACAGAGCCTCCTCTGCCGCTCCAGGTGCTGTTTGCTCAGGGCAGGCCGACGTGCTAAGCCTGCAGGGCGTGCAGGATGGGCAGAGCTGTCGGTCGCCCCTGCCCGCATCTTGTGGAGATGACGGGGAGGAGAGAAATTCCACAGATCCGCAGACGGCCAGCAAAACCCGACTGCAAACTGCTGACATCAGCAGCACCAGGGCTACACCGTCCTTATCACGGGCTGACTGTGTGTGAGGCTTAGCTGTGCCCAAAAGGCCTGACTGTCTGAGACTCCCAGTCAACAAGTGTCAGAGCCAACAGGCTAGACTGCAGTGACACATGATGGTGGAGTTTGTTCCCTGCACAAACCATCAATAGTGACTGCTTTAGCCTTCACACTCCTGATGCTTCCCTTTTGCTTGTGCCCTAGGGTAGAATCAAAGGTAGATTTAACATTTTTCTTTTCTTCAGCATTTTGTTATACAATAGTCCTACGATTCTGAACTTGCTTCACTTCAGCGATATCACACTTTATTAAAGCTGCGGTCATCGATGTTTTTGGATACTCAGGGCCAGCGCTTCAAGCCATAAGCACAACACTTTATTATCACCTTACAGAGTTGTTATGATGAATGCGCTAGCAAATCATTTCCAATGAACAAATCCAGCAGACACGAAGCAACATTAGTATTTATTCTGAGTCATGTTTCTGGCCACTTGATGAACATAAGTCCAGTATTCACTCTCTCATTTTTAGCTCTGTTTTGCTCTCCACCAACTCATGAGGAAAATATCTGTCTCTGCTTCATCTTCTAGTATGTTCTCTGACTAGTCACGAACTTATTCTATCTGCTGTTTGGTGATTGGCACGAGGAGTCCGGTGGGTTTTTAGAGCTTCGGTGCTGAATGAAACTCCAGAGTCTCTGGGGTTGGAAAAGTGAATCCATTTCTTACAGTGTAATCAACATTGTGCAAGTGTTCGTATGAGTCAGCATCCATCAGAGTTAATTTAACACTTTTAGATTGATTTGAACTCATCAGCTCCACGAGTGGGTAAAGAACAAGACAATCAACATTTGTCAACTATGACTAATCAGCCAATGATGTGACATTGTGGTGTTAATCAACCAAACAATGAGAGAGTGATTTTCCAGTGCTGAGTTTTCATCAGAGTTTTATTTTGGGTTGACAAGAACAGATTGGAACGCTGTTTTCGCCCCACAGAGCTGATTCAGCTCTGTAACAGCTGTTCAGGACTTATAAAAGTGTTAAATTAACTCTGATGTGTACAAATCTGCACATATATTAGTAATGACACACTGAAGTGTTGATTTTTAACGCTCCCTGCTGTGTGTGTAAAGTCTGGAATATGAGCTTGTGTCATTAGTGAAATGATTTGACGCCACCTCGGTGCTAATGTTCTGTTTCTCCGTCTGGATATATGGTCTGTGTTTACTTTACAGAGAACTGTTTGTTTATAGCAAAGAGAAGAAGCTATTTGTGCGAGCACAGTGGAAATGACTGAATATTTTTCTCTCCTCCTGGTAATAGAAGAAGGAAGAAGAATCTTTGCCTAATGACCCCTGTGCTTTCCCTCCTGGAGCTGCTGTGTAAATATTAAAGGACTAAACAGGCGGTCTTAGTGAATGCATGCTGTTATTAATCCTGTTATTGTATTATTTTTGGGCTGGGAAGTGGGAATGGGCAGGGAGGAGGTCCGGATGAAACTGCAAACAGGGGAGGAGAAGGGTGGTGGGGGCGGACAGGTTATTCAGCTGAAATCCCTCCAGTTATTTTTGTTCTGAATTTTGGTTCTAAATGCCCGTATTGTTTTATGTTTTTTTTTACACATGAGTGTCGGACAATGTTAAGGGGTCGCCGCTCGTACCAGACATCTGTTCATCTGTCAGGCTTCCAAGAGAAGGATGCTTTATGGCTCCAGACACATACGTATAAAAACACACGCACACATGCATTCAGAAATGCAGGAGCAGACGTGAGACTCTCGGTGTCTACTGTAACACAAGATGTTGTTCTACTGTGAAAATAAGAGGAATGTACATGTACAGTCGTTTTTAAGATTGGACAGACATCTAACGCTTAGCTGTTGGAGAAATTCCTTGAGAGGATGATGGTCGTACTCACGGTTTACTATATTATGAACAATAGACCTTGATACAAGCAATACGAGGCACGGTTACTCAGAGCCAGCCATTCCTTCACAGCTTGTTTCATTCATCAGAGGATACACAGCTTGGTATTCTGATAGTGTTTCACAGAAACAGCCTGGTTTTAAATCCCTTGAAGACATTGCCAAAGATGTTTTCTTTACAACTGGTGGAGGATTTTTAATAATTAAAAGAAAAATCAATATCTTTCTGTATTCTCCAAATGACAGTACCTAGTTTATAATTAATGTGTGGTGCAATGAACATTTAATCCAAAATTAATTAACTGTACATACATAGCCTAATATGTAATATTCTTTTACTGTTAATTGTAAGTCTAAACAGGCTGTATATACTGCACATATACTCTATTCATTATATTCATTAACAGATGTGCAAGTAACAATTTACTTTTTTGCCAGCTGTGATTATCAATATATTGTCTATTTAATAATCAAACCCAGGCAGTAAATAATAACAGACTGTGCACAAAAACTCAACACCCACTGATGAACCCTCAGACATCAGACTCATGTTGTGCTCCGTAAATAGCCTCCATTTATCTGTTTCCATCCAAACCTATAGGAACATATTGTTTTCTATGTTTTAACAAGAAATGTCAGTGACGTTAATGGATCTCATGAATTTGAGAGACAAGATGTACTCTCTGCCCTCTCCACTTTACACCTGCATATGACATCCTGGGCTGCTGCCAAGCAGTAAAAAAGAGATGCAGATATAACCACATGTTAGTGCGTGTGTATAGTCTCCTGACGTTTGCTCAGGTTTCATATAAAATAGATCTGATTTGTGTACATGTAAGCATTATTTTAATGTTGCTGCTGATAAAAGTGGGGTTCATTTCAAATACTTTATGTACTGCTGGGTATCTTAATCTATTAGAATCCATCATAGTTCCTTCATTGATTATATTTTGTATTAATAATTTCAACTGGCAAAAGAACTAAAGAAACTGAAGCTGTTAGATAAATATAGTGGAATAAAAAGTGTAAATATTTGCTTCCCAAATGCAGTGATGTACAAATATGAAATAGCATAACATGGAATAACTCAAGTAAATCTATATTTATTTATCTTTTATTTTTATACTTTACACACTTTTTTTAATTTATCTATCCACAACAGCTGACCTCAAGATTTCCAGCTGGGACCATCTCTAGACCCAGCCACACTCCACCCTGACAGCACAGGCTCCAACCACAAACCTGTACAAACGTACAAGCACCACAAAATTATATTTAACTACTAGTACTTGTCTGTGTAGTTAATTTCCAGGAATAGTGGGTCCTGATAATTCCATTTAACCTTTTGACACTCTCAAGGTGTGTGATTTTTCCTGGAGTGGTCTTACATAAATCCAAATGCAGATGTTCCATTGGTGGTCATACTGTCCTGTTACTGTAACAGTATAATAATACACCGTATATAATTGGTTGAAAGGGGGCGACACCGTGTGGTCAAGAGTATTACTGTACTATAACGATCGTGTAAAAATAATTTTATGATTATTATTTAATCCATAAGCTGAACCAAACAGTGGTAACTTTTCTTATGCCATGTGATGGGGGAGATACTGTTTTTTGGGGGGTGTTTTTTCATTGTTTTTGTTTATATTTTGTTTTTGTCTGATGTGTGACGCGGAGTGTGACGACACTCAGTCGACGGGGCACCTGAAAACCGGGGCTTCCACTCTCAACCAGCGCTACACCGCTACCTACAAGAGCAGGAAGATATGGCGACTGAAATTAACTTCTGTGTTGTGAACCTGGCGTTTCTGCTCGTGTTCGTGTCGGTTGTTGCCTCCGATCCGGCAGAGCAGATGAAGACGGTGGAGTTCAACGTTAAACCCGGAGGAGTGGTGTACACTTTCTCCGAGGGAATAGTAAGTGACCGTGTCAAGTATCCTCTTTATTTTACACTGTTAGCTTAAGTCTTTAAACACCAACTTATTCACAGCTGCAGTGATGCTCAGTCTAAATCTTTACCGTCCTCTGCAAGTTTCAGTGGAGTCCAGTCCACCGTGTATGATATTGTACTCGCGCCACTGTTCCTGAGTAGTCAGTCATCAAAAGACTAATAACAGTAGCAAGCATATTATGAATTGTACCGTGTTTAATAGTCTTGTTTCAGTCATTAAACTGTTGCACATTTCATATATTTGACCATCATAACAGCACAAGAGAAAAAACTACATTCATTGTGGTCGCAGTGTGATGACGACACAGCCCGTGAGCGGCTGACACGTCGCTGCCACAGCGGCTCCGCTCATTGGCTCACAGCTTGGATGAATGAGAGCTGCTGTGTCCGGGTTCATTTTCAAAGGAACGTTTAATGTGATGTCTGTGCATTAAGAGACTGATAACTTTTGTTTTTTTACTGTCATTTATTCATATCTATCTATTTTTCTATAATTGATCAAGAATTAGTCCATAAAATAGGTTAAAATAATAACAAATGTAAATTAAAATAGGTTCTTTTTCACAGCAGACATTTTGACTGGTCCTAGCAGGAAAAGCACAGGTGTTACTAATGGTAGAGTAGAGTGGCTGTGGGTAGTGCTGCACAATATGGTGTAAGCAATTATTATCATATTACCGGTAATTAGGATATTTGCTGATATTCATAGGCAAATAGAAAGGCAAATGTATGCAAAATCACATTAAATAATCAAACTGATATTGAAAGCAGTGCCCTACGTACCCATGAGACTAAACTATTTACAGTACTTTGTACAAGTTTTAGGCACTAAACGTTAAGTGGGGATGCTTTTGAAAATAATGCCAGATTTCAGTTAATTTCATACAAAGTACAGTAACAAGAAAAAAAAAAAACTTTCATCAAATCAAGTTGATGTGACCACGCTTTAGCCTTTAAAACGGCACCAATTCCCCCCGGTATACTTGTGCAAAGTTTTTTGAGGTACTTGGCAGGTTGGATGTTCCAGTATCTTGGAGAAATTGCCACAGTTTTTCTGTGGACTCAGGCTGTCTCAGTGTCTTCCGTCTCTTCATGTGATCAGTCTGGCTGCTGAGATCAGGGCTCTGTGGGGGCCAGACCATCTGCTGCAGGAGTCCTTGTTCTTCTTGTCACTAAAGATGATTCTTAATGTCTCTGGCTGTGTGTTTGGGGTCATTGTCATGTCTTAATATGAATTTGGGACTGATCAGACGCCACCCTGATGACACTGTGTGATGGATAAGAATCCAAATTTGATTTATTGTCGAACCCTAGCTTAGAACTGATTCCTCATTCACAATCCCAGGGATGTGAAACTGGCACATGTAAATTTAGGCTGCAACTAACGATTTGCTTCATTATCCATAAATCTGCCGAATAATTCTTCAATTATTCAATAAATCATTTAGTCTACAAAACATAAAGAAAAATGAAAAACCTTTAAAACAACTTTCACATATGACAAGCTGGAATCAGCGAATGTTTGGCTGAAAAATAACTTAGTTGTTACCAATTATTTTTCTGTGGAACGATTAATTGACTAATTGTTTCATCTCTCAAGAAAATGCAGCCATGTATAGTGACAGTAGTTATGTAAGTTAGGTTATTTTCAACCATTAAATCAACACTGACAGCAGTCTGCATTGTCCCTCCTGTTCAGGTCAACCTGTGGCACAAACAATTAGTAGATTAATGGAACTTGTTAATGAATATCAATATCGAAGTAATTGATATGTTAATAATGAATGTAATATGCAGGCTCAACTATGCACTAACTACCAATATGTTTCACTCTTTTATTACAGAGGGATTATGAATGCTCATTCACTTATGCTTCACAAGGGGGAACCAATGAGGTGAGTCTCTCTCTCACTGTCAGCCTATTACTGATTCATCATATTATTGATTTTTAATTACAGCAGCTTTTAAGCACGAATGTTTGTCTGCTTTTGTGCCAAACAGCAATGGCTGATGAATGTAGGTCTCAGTGATGATGACAGACTGTTTTCCTGTTCTGTGTGGAGGTGAGACACGCGCGCACATACACACACACACACACACACACACACACACACACACATAAAGAGCTGTCTGTGGCAACTGAGACTCCTCTTCAGCTCAGTGACCCTGATGTTCAGTGTCTTCAGTGAAAATCTTTCCCATCTGTCTCTGTTTACACTGAGTTGAGTTCTTTGATTTTGGTTAATTGTGACAGTCACAGGAGTTATTAAAAGAGAAATAAACCAACAAAGTTTCCAACATCAAATGTATTCATGCCGGCTTTAATAAGTGGATGAATTTATGCAAATGACTTAAAGATGATAACAAATATTTATTTTTTTGTTTCTGTCAGACCTCAGGGGAAATCGTACCTGTTTTTCACCCAGTTCAAAGCTGAACTGAAGGGAACCAAAATTGAATATGCCAACGCATATGTAAGTATAAAGAAACCCTGTTATATGCAAATGTTTTTATGGCGTCCTGGTTCTCAACCGCCAGTTTGACCGTCAGCAGCTGAGTACTTAGTCTGAGTAACTGGTGGATTTTTAATTTAACTGCTGCTGTTTAATGTTATAAAAACTGCCAGTAATGTCATCTAAACCATTCAATATAGGAATTAAGGTAACCACATACGACATGGCTTGTATATTAGTCAGTTATGTCTTAGAATTAGCACCATTGTTATGTAGATCTCATACAGTGATATCATAAAACAAGTTTAATGTAAACTTTACGAAACATAAACAGAAATCTTATACATGTGTCTTTGCCTCTTTCTGCTGACTCAAACTTAAAACTCCAATTTCAGAGCAGGCTCTTCTTGTGAAATACTGGCCTAATCCAGTCACTGCTATGTGGTGTATCTTTAAAAAATTGCACATCCCTAGTCCTCAATGTTGTAATTTGTTGGAAGCCAAATTGCACCACGGCCTGCACAATATAGTTATTAATACTCCTGGTGTAAGACATGACGAACCCTCGCCTGTGTTTTCGCTCCTCAGCTTTTCTCCCACTGAGTGATTAGTTGGAGTGGAGCTTGTGTTGGACAGCAAAAAGCTCACAGGACTTTTACTACCTAACAAAGACAAAGTGTAGTAAAGCGTTTTTCCTTGATATTACCTCGCAGTTTCAGGCGCCCTGTCAGTGTAGAGATTAAAGCTTCTCTTAGCCGCCCCAAATAATTTTAGGGGGTAGAATTTAAAGTGTCTGCACAAATGTCAGAAAATCAAGGCAAAATATTCTTGACGATCTTTTTTGCATAGCCTGCAAGTAATAAACCATCCACCTATGCACCAGCAATACAGGGATATATTTTATAGGGTAAGTGATAAAATTAGAGGCAGATTTTTCCGTCTTGCAGTTTCCTAACTAAACGGATGGAAACAGCTGTCAGCGTGTTATCTTGGTTTCTGAGACAGCAAAGGATTAATGTATTGCTTATTTATCTGATTAAGCCCTTAAATTGGAAAATTGTTATCTCAATGTCCTAAAGCCCAAGCAGACCTCTACTGATTTCTTGTTTTGTGTGTCCAACAGTTCACAACCCAGATATTCAGTTGATGATGGTATAAATCAGATAAATGCATTAAACAATTAATCACTTGTCAAAATGTTTGCAGATTAATAATTGATCAATTGTTTAAGCTCTAAATTTAATATTTATTTAATTTTAAATGTATGCTTTTTTTTTAGCCAACCATAAATCAGCGATATCAAACTTACAACCAACAAAGTGTCTGCTTCTAAAAGTTTTCATTTCCCCAAATTATTCTGATTAAATTTTCTCCAGACGTCTGGCTCACCGAGTGTCACTTCACATCATCATCTCACAGACAGAGCAGCGCAGAACCTGGTTGACTGTAAAGTCCCGAGCAGAAGTGATTAAAACTTGCCGTCACTTGCTTTACTACACGTCCCCTCCTCTCATACTCCATGTCTCCATGGCAACCCATCACGCGCTCCACACTTCCCTGTACGTTGGGACGGTTTGAGCTACACTCCGGCTCGTACCGTCACAACAAACCCAAGCAAACAGAGACAGTCAAAGTAACACAAAAACTTTTTATTTGTCCTGGAAGTCAGACTCAGAATCGTCGTGTCTTTGCACATAATGTTTCATGGAAGGTTAATGTCTGAGCTCAGTCACTTAGCGAAGGTCTGCCGTGTCTGATGTGGTCGTCGGTGAAGTGAAGCACACCTTGACACGCCTCCTTCCCCCAGCAAGGACAGTCCTGACATTCTGCCATTAGTGAGAGCACATGTTTCCTCCTCCTGCTCTGGCTCCGTGCCCTGCAAGTAGAAGACAAACACACAGGAAATAACTTCACTAAATGATGGGACAGGAATAACCTCGCATACACAAACAAAGACACCTGCCACCCCCACACAGCATCTCATTGACCTTGTCGTCACATCCTCCAGCTTTCCCGGCCGGTCTGTTGCAAAAAAAAAAACAAAAAAAAACAAAACAAAAAAATTGTTGTCTGCTGTGCCGCCTCTCATCCTGTTTATTTTTCTTTCTCCCATCCTCCTCTTCATCACTGCTGCTGTTTGTGTCTCCAGTCACAGACAGCGGCGGCGGGACAGAGTGATGTGCCTTTGAAGCCGGAGGAATTTACCGTAGGAGACTCAACAGGTGAGAAATTGATTGTATTTCCAAGTGTTCAATCAGCTTTCTCTGCTTGTCAGGTCGATCTGTCACTCTTTCTCTCTCTCTGCCTCTCTGCCTCTCTCCTTCTCTCCGTCACGTTGCAAGTTCCCTGCTGATTTCCCTCTAAAGCATATGCTCCAGCTGTGAGTGGGTTGCCATTTTGTCCCTGTAGCATTATCTGTTGTTATTCAGTTCCCACAGAAAATCCCCACGGTGGCTTCAGTTCCAGACTGTGATTAGCAACAAGTCACACCGAAGAGCAATTTACTGTAACTTCCATTTTCAGCAGATTAGACGTTACAGTGCAGAGGCTTACATACTTACAAACTCACAAACTATCACAGGCATAAGGATAATCCCGTCTCTGGAAAACAATTCCAGTCATAACTTTTAGGGATTTTAGATGCCGTAGAAGTTCTTAAGGGAGCTCGGTCACAAACTATAAATATGTTCACGTTTAGCAGGCTGCAGATTCTCCACAAGGGGGGAGCTGTTCAGTCATGGACAGACCAGCTTTTCCACAGACAAACCAGCGTCACCTACAGGCAAAGAAAGTAACAGCTGTTGCTTTGTGCCACCTGCAGGCGATGAGTATTACAACTGAAGGTTTTTATATCTGCTATCATGTGAAGTTAATTACTGAACTGAAGGAGTTGGTAGCCTCGGCCAAGCTAGCTGTTTTCACCTGCCCCTAGCCTTTATGTTAAGATAAGCTCACCACGTCCTGACTCCACCTCTGTACTTGACGCACAGACACGAGTTTGAAACCAATCTTTTCACGTCATTCTTCATTCTTGGATAATGTTGCACGGTATACGGATACTAGACAGGTATCACATTACCCTGCTGTTAGAAATGGTACTATGCCCTATTTTATTAATACAGATTCTTTAAGAATGAAAGTTTTCTAAAAAAAGAGCCGTATTTCCTGCGTCAGTGTATGACAGTGGGGCTGTGTGTGCGTGTGTGTGCAGCGCTCTGCTTCCACTGACCATGAAGGTGACAAAACGAGAGGCATGGGTGCAAATACAGGTGCTCTTGCCGACGGTCCACGGGTTGTCGACAAAACAAAATATGGCATTGTTTCAGTTACATAGCCGACAGTCAGGCGAAGCCCATGGACACCACAAAGCCCTCCTGTCTGTAAAATATATTCTAAATTTCCGCTGACCAAAAGGAGCCAAAAACATCCAACTCGGCAAAGCATCTCGCAGAGAGACGTGCCAACCTGTTTAAAGAATTCAAAGAGCAACAGGTTAGCGAATGTGATAATAACATAATGACATCATGTCCATGCCGTCGAGTATAAGTCAAACAAGTCATTTATTTTGTGACAAGAAACCTTTTTGTAACCATCGCAGTTTGATGACTCAATAAAGGGCAACAATAACTGTGTCACTTTGCTTCATCTATAATCTCTATGCAAATGCATTATTCACACTGGTAACGTTAACTTAACCATAACTTGCAAGCTGCTAAAAATCAGGCGAAATGATCAGTTTATATTCAGTCAGTGCTGGTAATGGCAATAATGGCATGCACATTTTCGTCAGTAATTATTCTGTTACTATCAAACATGCTCAGTAGAGCACAGACTTCCCCCAAGGAGGTGTACTGAGTCGTATTAAATGCTGTTTAAAAAGGGATATTTTGGCCTCAAATATCAAAGAGATCACATAAACTCAAGGATAGGGGACGTCAGATTTCTACATACCATGTAAAAGCTTTCATAACATTATGATCCTGTTCTAATTATTTACAATAATTCAATTATTAAATGTTATAAATATACTAATTCATTGTTAAAAACACACCTACGTGTATTAAAAACATACACACTCATAATGAACATAAATGATGTTAACTGAACGTCTGGGACTCTGGCAGCTCCCAGGATTATTAGGCTGCACTCTGCAGACGCACTAAAGTAGACTAAACACAAACGACTCAATACACCTCCTTGGTCTGCAATCTGCTTTTTAAAGATATATTTAAAGATGACAATGAGAACACATGCTGGTGGTATGGCGATATTTAAGCAGGCGTTGTATCAAAGTCATATTTTGGTATCGTGATAACACTGGAAATCTCCCAAAATGCTGAACTATTCTGAAAATTTTCAGACACATGAACACAGGTGTTGTTGGACTGGAGAAATTATCACCCACCCAGAGCTAATTACTCAGTTCCACTACTCAACAAAAGATGTATATAGATTAATACAGTTAACACCAACGTTCACATTAAAAAACATTGTCAGCCTGCATTGATCAATTTTTTCTCTTTGTATCACACCACTGTTTATCTATCTTTGGACAAATAAAATCTGGTGAGGACCTCCCACTCCTTTCATCCAAAGTTATCTGGAGAAGAGCAGATACACTGTGAGCAGAATAAAGCTCCTCCTTAGTCAGCAGAAAATATGCTCTAGTGAACAGAACTGTTACATTTTCAGGTTGAATATCTAAACCATAAAACCTCAATCGCACAAACAGCAGCCCTAAAAAGAAAACAAATGCAGTCATAGCGTTCATTGCCTGCAGGTGGCACAAGTGTCAAAGTTGCAGCAGCTAGTACTTTCCTCGCTTGTAGATGTTGCACATCTACATCTGCTGGGCGAATGTCCCCAACAGGCAGTGCAGGTTGGACTGGATCTGCAGGTCTGAAAGCTCTAGCTCTGCAGGTCTGCGGTCATATGATGCTGGCTGGGTTCAGGTGCTTTTCATCACTGACACTGTGTGTTTGTAATTCTGTTAATATATTGTCTGCTCTCCCGTCTGACCTCTAGTGACCCACAATGATGGAAAATTCAGCGCTCAACTCTCCAAACTGACCGCCATCGGAAAGACGCGACACGATGAGCTGTAATTGATCAGAAGTCGGACTCGGCTTTGGTCATGTTTCGACCAATCGGAGCAACTTGTTGAGCTGAGTCGGCCCTCTGCTCCAGCTCAGCGGTCAATGAAGGATGGATGTCGGAGACTTTTTCCCGAGTGACAACCAAAATTTGAAGTAGGATGACACTGATATCACCTTCACAGCACTGTATGTCAGTACAATAATTACCTGGTATTTTTGTACCATAATGGATTTATGCTACTTGGGACAAAAAGAATAAAACAGTGAGGTGACAGTTGATTATCTTTTTTGTTTGTTTGTTTTAACATAATATCCTAGATTAAATTCTGCCATAAGATAAAGTGCTTCCATAGTTGTTTCTTAGTTTCTGAGGCTGTAAGATTTTCAGAGAATAAATCTGCCCTGATCCACTGGGGACGTATGTGAATGTATAGAGGATTGGTGTTGGGGGGTTTGTAGAGTATAGATAACATATTTAGAGTAGGGAGGGATTTATCCATCTTGTGTAATCCTGAGAGGAAAGTGACTAATCCCAAATATCGTCATCGCACAAACATAAACAATTACATTTTCTTCAGTCTCGTTCTGTTGTGAGCTTCTGTTGAGACGTCGTCATCGCTCTCTCTGTTTCTCTTCATCTGTTCCACATTACTGAAAGCACCACATTCGACCCCCCCCCCCCCCCCCCCCCCCCCCCCCCAAAAAAAAAATCACAGATCAGTATTATTTGTGATAAGTTTCTGTGGTGTTCTTGTTTTTGGCCTGAAGCAATTCTTGTAATTGAGCAGATAGCAGCTTCATCATATGGTGTTAAGAGAATAATAAATAGTATACACTGAAGATCATGTTTTTGAACACACTGTATGGCATTTTTGGATAAAGCTCAAAGAATATATAATAAGTGTAAAATAATATGTAAATTAAATAGAAAATATAAGAAGGCATGAAGTTTCCAAAGTCCCGAGAGATAATCTTTTTTTTTGTGCAACAAACTGAACATAGTTCACACACATCAGAAAGTCTTATTGATCAGCAAATCAGATCAAAGACTCTGCACGAGAACCAAGAAATCTGCCCCTCAGTCGATCACTTGAACTCATTTTCTGATGTTTTGGTCCTTAGACCTTTATCAAGTAATATGCAGATTTTACATGAAGATCTGAGGACCCAAAAATCAATAATAAAGTGAGAACAAGTGATCAACAGTGTCTGATTTCCTGCTTCTTGCACATTAGACAAAAATGCATCATTGTTTTGGACATGTGGAGCTCTTTAGGGAGAAATAACTTGAATTAGTCACATTTTATTAGAAATATCATCACTGTCAGTACACACCTGTAGCTGGCAACAGTGTTCACAAAAATCCCTTATTTCTTTCATGTTCTCGGGTACTGTTTTCTAATTTTAGGTTATTTTAGTGAACTTTCAGTGGCATTGTGTACAATGTGACCATAAAGCTAAAACAGTGAGTGCACAGACGTGGCTCTTGAGCTTTCATCCTTCACAGTCACCTGTGGATCAGCGAGGATATTGTGCATGTTTCAGAAGTGCATCATTATTATAGGCTCCCCCCCCCCCCCCCCCCCCGCTCTTATGTAGTGAGTAGGATTGCCTTTATCTTCCTTACACTGATCCAACCCGCTTAGATCCAGAGGATGAGTTCTGGGGATTGATTTCAGATTTGAGGATTGTGCTGATTTGATTCTGCGGTCGGATTACTTTCTGAGGTTCGTACCTTGTTTGGTCTCGGTTTGGTTTCTCTCATCTGTCTAGATGTGATCCCCTGGAGTTGGGGAAATGCTCAGCAGGGATGTTTGTGTGTCCCTTTTGTCACCATCGAGGCTTCCTCCGGGATCACAACAGGAAATAAGCACGTCCAGATCCTGACCCGGAGTGGAAAAAACACACGAGATGTTACTTATTTTGTACATGTTTTCTTTTTTCTACTTCTTGATTGTTCTGATTCATGATGAAATGTGATGGATGTTTCAATAAAGACATGTTGTCACTGTTCTGGAGATAAGTCAGAGTTTTCTGTCTTGTTATGTCAGTCATAATCTGATTGAACCACCTACATCTTCGTTAAAGGGTAAACATGAAAAGAGAGGAGAAATCTGTGCCAGCAAAGAGGCATTAAATATTCTGAGCACTGTCAGAGCCGGGCCAGAGCGAACATGGCGGAGAGCATTTTTCTGCCCCTGTCATATCTGTCCAAAATAACTGTAGTTTTAGTACCAGCACGAATGTATTCCTAAGTTAAACTCAGTTTGTGTGCAGCGTAAAGGAAAGCCAGGTTGTCTTCATATGAGACTTAACATTAAAATAAACATCATGAAGAATTCACTTGAAAACGTATTCTGCAAGCGTACTCAATTAACATATATTGTCCTCGGATAAATGTTTGCATGCGATAAAGCGCCTCCATCGTTTCTTCTTAATTTCTGGGGAGAAAGGCTTTGCAGGGAGGATATACTAAATCCAGAGGCACATATGGGAGTGTATAGTGCGGTGATCTTTGTGGGCTTATGAAGATATAGAATCAGGAGGGATTTATTCATCTTATGTTAAGCCAAGAGAAAATCAGTATTCTTGATTGTTCTCAAATTGGCATCGTGGAATTTATGATACAGCAACTACATGCAATTTAGCAGTGTTTCAATGTAAAATGTAGCCGTGACTGTAACTATAAAACTATGAATTTTAGGTCGAGAAAATCTGTGAGTTTCAACAACATCACAACAAGCTGAGCCAAGAAACTCCCACAGAGTCTCCTATTTGTGATTAAAGCATCTTATAGCAAAGCTGTGACTATTTCAGACTCTCATTTCCAGCTTTGTGACCTTGTGGAAGAATATTTCACACTTTGTTCTCAAGATGGTTGTTCCATTGAGTAATAAGTCTTTGTAGCATAATAGTTCTTTGTTTAGTATCAGTTCAGTCTGTCTCTGAAACTCAGAGCTGCCTCTGCTTTCATCCAAACCCTAAACACACATATCACTACTGTTAACCATCTGGTGTCAGCAGAGATGCTTACTTTTAACTTCCCCCCCACAGCAGGACTGTCAGGAAAATACATACACTTGATGCTGCGGGCTTAGATTACGATGGCAAGCATTAAAGAGCTTTGATCAGAAACATTTTTAGCAATGCTACCAGCATGAAGCCGGTCTGTCCACCACTTTGGTCCAGACTGAAATAGCTCAACAACTATTGGATGGATTTCTATGAAATTTTATACCGAC
Source organism: Seriola lalandi dorsalis (assembly GCF_002814215.2). Classification (NCBI taxonomy): domain Eukaryota; kingdom Metazoa; phylum Chordata; class Actinopteri; order Carangiformes; family Carangidae; genus Seriola; species Seriola lalandi. The sequence continues at coordinate 141,510 of NW_019522683.1, forward strand.
ATTCATTATTCCCAGAAGACCAGTCCTACTGACTTTGGTGATTCCCTGCCTTTTCCTGTTGTATAATGCTTCATAACCTTTTTGGCGTTTGGAAGTCTGAAAAAATATGCACAGCTTTGTGTGGCATTTCCTTTTCTGTTCATCATCTCACAGCTCCACAGATTTACCTTCTGACCCATCATCATCATCATCATCATCATCATCATGATGTAAAAATTAACACCCATCAGCCTCAGTGGTCCTTTATGTCTACTGATAATTAACAAATGTTAGAAACCCACTAAGATGAGTTGGTGAAACTGCTTAACATAAGCATGTTAGCATGCTAATGTTAGCATTTAGCACCTCTGTGCCTAAGACACTGGCAGAGCTACAACATATTCTATAATTTTCTATAATTTTCTTAATGTCGACAAGTCCCCTGAAAAGACCAGGACTAATAATGAATAGCTCCTTCTGACAAGTGTTATTTTGTGCATCTTTTGTTGTTCAGTGCCTGATACAGCTCATTCCTCTTTGCCACCGACCTCCACTGCTGTCCAAAAACTATTAAAAACACATCAGTGAGCCACGATGTTGCATATTGCTTCCTTTCGAACATGAGCACTGTGATTAATTTTGAGTCAATACCACATACACCGTCCTGCTGCCAGAAATACTCACAAGAGTATCGAATGTGTATTAATCCAAAGTTGAAAATAGACCCAACAAACGCACCATTTACTCCTGTTTCAGAAACGTTTTCTAAAATGGAGGCCTGTTTTTAGGAAATCACAGAGCATTTCTTAAAAATGAATACAACAATATATTTATATTTAATAACAAATGGGCTTGAGGCCAGACACGAGTGAGGAAGGCAAAATGTAATGAGAGATGGACTGACACATTAATGGTTTTGGTCTCTTTTCATTTGATTCATTTACAATCAGAAACACATAGAATAACACCAGCTTAATCCTTACACAAAGAGACAGATCAAGGCACTGAAATGCACTTCAGTAACATTTTTCCGAGAGGAAGACATTGTATGAGCCAAATGAATGAGCCATCGATTTGCTGTGCTGTATTCATGTAATCAATCTGACTGGCCTTGCAGTGTTGTTTTCTCTCTCTTTCCTCTCACACACACCTGCCCCCTGTTTCTCTCTCTTTGCATCTCCTGACATTTGGAGGGGAACAGATGGAGATTGTGGCCGGGTCGGTCAAGCCAGAGGCAGCAAAGGAGATGGGATTTCTGTAACACCAGGGGCCCGGTGAAGGCTACATCGAATGGCCAGCTGCCCCCTGTCTCCCCTGACGCACACCCCGACGCCGGGCTGGTGACCCAGTCAGCACAGAACCACTCGGCCTGTTCGCTACTTATCAGGCCTTGCTAAGTTTCTCATAATATGAGACCTTTTCCGTCCCCAGATCTATCGCAGATCTCCGGCCCCTGTGTGTGTGCCTTTCTCACCGCTGAGCCAGAGTATCCCGCTGAGCTCTGAGTTCTCGTTATACCATCACGAGTCCTGACAGCAATTATCTGACCCAGACATTACTGATACATGTGAATGGGAGTGTCTGGCTGCATAGGATGAAGTGCACAAAAGCAATCAGTTCTTACTTTGTCTTGTCATCTTGGAATAATTACAATTTCCCTCATATTTCTATCTAATTAGCCCTTCTCCTTTGCCCTTTAACTGTGCAATCTGTGGGAATCTGAGAGCTGGAGTGCAAAATGAGCATCTGTATAGAGGCTCTTGTTACCAGCGCAGTAACCCAGACAGATGTTATGATGCCCTGTGTATGTTCAGCGCATGTACTCTAGAGGTTTGTCTGGAAGGGGAGAGGGAAAAGGACGTCAGCAGAGCCAAGCTGTTCCTCCAGACATACTCACCCCAAGTTGCATCTACGTCCTGTCACCTTGGAAACTTGGTCTCAGCTCAACTTGGCGAGCCTTAAATCACTCTCCACTCTTGCGGACTCGCGGCTGGTGCTGTTAATATGGCTCTGTTCGATCAGCCTCCTCCCTCCTGCTGCAATGTCTCACACTGTGGTCGAGAGCAGCCTTCTTTTCTCTGGATACGGAGGAGCTTTGCGGGGCTCCTTCGCTCTCTTTGTGTGTTCAGAGAATCTGTGGTGGGGGTAAGGTGGAGGTTTGCGACCTCTGCGGCTCTGTGCTACGGGTGGTTTAGCTGTGGCTGCAGAGGCGGCATACACTTGTGAAGCTGTATGAGCAGGTGCTTCTGAGGACGCTCGACTCTCTCTGTCAGCGTTGGACACAGCTTGAGTTTCTGTATCGGTGGGTGGGCAGCTGGCACACGGAGGCTGGGTCGATGATGGAGAGAGCGAGCCAGCAGATGGGTGGTCACTTTGTGGGGTCTGATAGGACCCAACTTTGGTCTCTATGATGACAGATGGGCTAAGGGCGGGGGGTGCTTGAGACTTCGGAGACAGAGGGGAAGAAGGGGAGACAGGGCTGATCCTGAATGGGGAGGATGGAGCAGGGGAGTGAGGCTGAGAACCAGGGCTGTTGGGGGGATGAAGGTTTACTGTTAGAGGGGAGAGACCAGGAGTGGGAGGCCGTACAGGGAGGATTCTTTGGGGAGGCAGTGTAAGGTCATCGGAGGTGAGGCTTTGAGGTTGAGGTGGACTAGATGAAGGGAGACTGTTGTATGGCATCGGTCCACTTTGTCTGGGAGGAGACCCGAGACTACAGGTGAACCGGAGAGTTCGACTCCTCTCTGATGAAACACCAGAGGACACCGGGCACAACTGCACACTTGGTGGAGATTGGCCCCTGCTATGATGATCTCTCCTGAGGGTGCCAGATGAGTGTGTGGTTCCTGGCTGGTCTTCAGGCTCTGAAGGCCTCTGACAGGTGCTGCCTAACGTCACCTCGCTGGAACTGGAACCCGAACTGGAGCTGCTGTCGCTGGGAGGCTTGGCACCGTCGCCTCCTCCAGTCCCCTGCTGCTCCTCCTCATTCAGATCAATGGACGAAGTTAGATAGTCAATCTGCTGCACCACCTAGAAAATAAGAGCACAGATGGATAAAAAATACAGTATGATGATGAATAAAAAGATGTAACTGCAGATGGGAACACCACTGATTTTACACCTGAAGATCAGTTTACTTCTCATGAGTACCACTTGTTCTCTGTAGGTCTGAATGGGGATTTCTAATCAGAGTCCTGCTTTACAACCTGGAGGCATGGAGTTTGTTATGAGGGTGTTTACCAGACAGGGAGGGTGTAATCATTGAGTTGCATTATGGGAAATGTGACCCAAACTAGGGACTGAATGTCAGAATATCTTAACTACTGCTGCTTCGCTGAGCATTTTGTTTTTAATCTCTGTTTTGTGAGTCCCCCGACTTTATGAAAGTGCAAAATCACTGGAGTATCTTTGGAGACTTTCACATAGGGCTGCAACTTATGATTATATCTATTGCTGTTTTATCAGATTATTTATTTCTCAATTAATAGTCAATAAATTGTAAGAAGACAGTGAAAAATGTTGGTCACACTTTCCCAGAGCTCAACATGAGGTTTTGTCCAACCAACAGTCAAAGATGTTCAATTTACAGTTAAATGTTAAACAGATAAATGCAACAAACCTTCACATTTGAGAAGCTCGAGCCAGAGAATATTTGGCATTTTACATGATAAATGACTCACACGAATATGAACATTTCTGTTGGTTAATTTCAGTTGATTCTTAAACACTGTACTATTGATACAAACAGTGTTCTTTCAATGGGAGACACGAAGGCACTCGCGCTGTCGCCTTAAAGTTTTCGGAAATTAATTTTTCTGCATCAGGCTGAATTCATAATTTAGAGCATTTTAGCAGTGAACTCTCACCATACGTTTAGCTCTAATCTGTAAGTGTGTCACGTGGAGTTTGTACTACTTAGAGTAAAACTGTTTACCTCAGCCTAGAAAAGATGAGATTACCATTATGGGAAATGTGTGAGCTAAATTTAGGTGGGTTTCCCTTCTAATACCTCTCACTGGGAGAGTGAAAAGCACACTGTATAATATATCATACACAGGCATATATGTCTCCATGCACGCATTCAAATGAGTGCAGAGCGTGGAGTGTGTGCACAACACACCTACAGAGACACAAAGACACAGTCGAGTTGCTACACACACACACACACACACACACACACACACACACACACACACACGTGGAAAATGGATAGATTGGAGAAAATTACACTGGGGAAAATGTTTGACCTATCTCTCCACCTGCTCTATGTGCACAGATAAATCCTCAGCCCCCGCTAGAACAGATGAATTATTGTTTTGTTCTCTATGTTCAACAACATCCTTGCTGATGTCAAAAGATGACCTGGTTTGTCTTCTTTTTTTTCTTTTTTTTTTATGATGTAGCTTTTTGGGCGAGGCATTTCATGTTACTTTGAAGTACAGCGTGTATATGCACATCAAGTGACTCTGGGCAGGTGCTGCTTGTTAATGTCAGGAATCAGAAGAGATAAAAGAGCAGAGGACCCTGGTTTTCGTCTGCTGCTCCCGAGAGTGTTTATTAAAAACGTTTTTTGACCCCTCAGGTCTTCACGTCTAGCGCCGATGAGTGCTGAGGGATGTTTTTTCATGGTTTTTCATTTAACTCTTTCAGTTTAACTCTGTTGTTGTTTCCCTTTCGCGTTCTGAAATGCATTAGCTGTCACGGCTGAAGGGAGCAACGCAGACAGACACGTAAGCAGGTTCAGCAAAGGAACTTTCAGCGTAGAAACTGGAACATAAGCAGTTGATCCGACAAGTTCTGGCTGGGAAAACGAGCAAACTGGTGAACAGGTGTGTGAGTGGGCCAGGAAGGTGATTGGCGGCAGGTGAGCAGGTGCGTGTGGCAGTTGGGTCACTGGGATAGGGAGAAAAGTCTGAAGACATCTGCTGGGCGGAGAGAGAGCGGCAGTAGATGGAGGCCAAAATAAACATGGCAGGAGACAGGAATCCTAACAGGAGGGACGGTAAGTCGACCAAGAGAGCCCAGAGACCAATCATGACATTAGCAGATCGCTATGTGAAGTCATGTGAGAGCTTGCTTCTTGTGATGTTTTCTCCTCTTGCTGTGTGAGAGAGGTCGTAAGTGTTCCTGTAATATTTGTATAGCCTGTCTAAAATGCTTTGAAGGCTCACTCAAATTCCTTTTTATAACATTGATTGATTATTAAATAAAACTGAGGGTTGCTGCTCATGCAACAGAATGATAAAACAGGGCTTTGAAATAAATATGCGACCAAAGTCTTCTCTGGTGCCTTATCTTCCTTTGATCTGTCATCTCCGTTGTGAAAATTTGGGAATTTCTATCACAGTGCCTGCTTGCCCCCCCCCCCCCCCCCTCCTTATTGTGTAGCCTATGTGCTCTTTCATCAGTGTTATATTAATACTGTCACACAAAACCTCACAAGCAGGTTAGCTACAACAACTGTAGATGCAGATCAAATGCCAAGAGGCGAGATTTTCATGTCACTTTTACTGGATGAGGAATACGAGACAGAGATACTCAAAGACATAAATGGATTATAAAAAGCATCGGACCCTATCCAGCTGTGCCTGGAGCAGCATCTGTCCATGAGGAGGGAGAGTGGAGGAAGAGATGAGAGGGGATGTTAGAGGAGCAAAGACAGAATGAGAGATGCAGAGATGAAGGCTTTGCCTAATGTCACACAGCATCGTCTCAGCAATCTCTGAATGCATCAGGCAAATGGGGCATAACTATTGTCTCATTCACCTCAATGAAAATGTGGGCTTGAATTGAGCATGAGTGCAATATATGTTTGGAGACGGATGACAGTGGAGAGTTGGAGAAACAGTTTGCATACTGTGGTGGATTCATGCAGCGTTGCTGCTGACTTTTTAATGCATGTTAAATTCTGCTGAGGATGTGCATTTGTAGCCTGCATTGTTATCTGTGAGAGTACAAACCCTCCAGGTTTTTTAGCAGGACGAACATTTCCTGCAAGAGGAAATTGTCTGAATTAATATGAGAGGACATATTACTCTCTGGCTCTATTAGGTACTGAGTTGTTTTTGTTGTTCTCATCAGTCCTGGAAAGAAATGTGATGGTTTAGTAGGTGAAATAGTCAATTATGAGACACTACAGCTTTTGTCTTGTTGAGCTCTGCAGAATCAACAAAAATGTGTCACCTTACCTCTTTCATTTCCTGGTGAACATCCCTCAGTGCTGTAAGCACCTGCTCCAGATTGTTCACCACCCGTTTAATCTGGTTTCGAACCGCCTTCCTGCTGCAGCCTGCTTCTTTCCTCTGTGACTCCCCTTCACTGGTTGATCCGTGCCGGACCCACGTCTGGTTCTGGCCCAGGACTGCAATGCGCTCCGAGCTTGGTCTCGGTTTCCTGGGGCCTCGTAGAGTTGCGGTACAGCCTGGGTCTCTCTGAGGAACTTCAGTGGAGAAGATGACTCTGCTGAGTGGCCCATTGAAACCCTCCACAGCTGGATCCCTCAGTGCTGTCAGGTCTCTCTGGCTCTGGGAATTTCTGCTCTGTTGTTTGATGTAGCTGAGGCTGGAGCTGAACCCATGCTGCCTCTCGATTAGTCCCCGAGTGTCTGGGCTGAGCCAACTGCATGAATGGAGGTCTCTCTGGCGGTAGGTGGTCTGGCTGGCGTAGTCCCACACCTTCCCCTTCCTGTCCTCTGTACACACCACAACAGGCACCTTACAGTTTGACTCCTCAGCGAGCAGTGCAGGAGCAGGAACATGAGGGGGTCCCACCAGTGGGCCATATTTCCTCGCTGAGGCACTAGTCCTGTCATTCTGTGAGTGAAGGAGGCTCAGGTGGCTGCTGTGGTTCCTAACAACAGTGTGATTGTCCTGGGCAGAGCTGGAGCTGTTGTCCAGACCCTGCGGCCCGTCCCCGGGGCTGATCTGTGTCTTGGAGTCTGGGTCTAACTCTGGAGACTGGTTCCATCTAACAGGACTGTCCTCCCTCCGCTTCCCCAGACTGCCTGGCAGGATGTGGGGTCCCCTCAGCATCACCGGTAGCATCCTCGCCATCCCCACGCCATTACACCGTAGGTCGCCCTTCTTCGACCGGTCCTTTCCCTGGATGGAGAAGAACCCGATCCCTTTGGCTCTCTCCAGCGGGGTCAGATTGTTGCGGCCCTCGGAGTTGGATTTGTATGGTCCGTTGAGCCCCAGGTCACTGCTGTGGTGGGACTTCAGACTATTGCGCAGCCACGGGATGAAGTGAGGGGCGTGGGGCTTGAAGCCTCTCTGCTCCCTAGGTGCCGGAGCCTGGCTGTCAGAGAACATGGTGATGGATGATGTCCAGCAGCCTCACAGAAAGACAAAGATGCAGAAGAAGAACAGGAGGACTCCTGAGACACAGAGAGCTTCCTCCTCTTTTTCCATGAATCTCCCCCTGCCTTTTCCATTAACATAGACTCTATCTGCTCTGTCTTTGGTCTCTTTTCTCCTTCCCTCTCCCTCTGCTACTCTTTCTCCAAAACTTTTATCTGCTTTTCCCTCCTCAGCTCAGATCCCACCCACCCACTCCCCTTTTCCTGCTTGAAGCCTGTTTCTGATTCTGTCACCCTGCCCTTTTCCCTCTTCTTTTCCCTCAGTTTCTGCTTCTCCTCCCACGATCCTCCTTGGTTGTAGTGCTCCTAAGCCCCTCACCCCCTCATTGGGCCGGCCTTGGAGATGCCGAGGGCCTCTCTCTCTCTCTCTCTCTCCCTCTCTCTGTCTTCTCTCTCAGCCTGCCTGCGTCTCACTGGCTCAGTAGCAGTGGAGGCTTCCTGTCTCTACATCTCCCTCTCTCTCTCTCTCTCTCTCTCCCTCGCCCTCTCTCCCTTCCTGTCTCTCTCTCCCCCCCGCACTGCGCTGCGCTGCCTCCTATCCTCGCTCTTTCTTCCTCCCACTCCCTCTCACTGCTCTAACTCCCTTTCTCTATTTCCCTCCTCTCTCCCCATCTCTGTCTCTTCTCCCTGTTACTCGCTGCTCTCATCTGAGAATCCGTTATCGTCCTCTGTCTTTGTAACTCTCTTCTCTTTTGCTCTCCTCTCTGTCACTCTCTTTCTCCCCTTCTATTCCCACCTCCCATTTGCCAGAGAGCAGCTGAACTTCAATCAAGAAGCCAGTATTATTAATCCCCGGTTAGCCAATGTATACCCACGTGATTCCCACTGCCACTGTTTTCATCTGATTACTCCTTCCCCGGCTCAGCCCTTCACAATTAAATGCTGCTTAGGATACCAGAGGGGGTTTAAAGGAGTAGGGGAGGATGGCAGCAGGAAGGGATGGAGGAGGAATAGTAGGGTTGTGGGCGGAGGGGCACATAATTGCGACCTACAAGATCAGAGATCAGCAGCAGTTTGACAGAAACTATAAGCTGCCCTGCTACAAACAACAGCCTGCCTGTGGCACGGCTCTCCCCAGCTTATTGTAACTGTCAGCAAATAGTGTCACGTTACATCCCAGTTGTTTTCTTGTTTTATTTTCTGCTGCATATCCAACTTCCATTTGTTCCAATTACGCGGAGACAGCTGCTATTTTCGGGTCTCTCATTCAAATTCCAATTCTTGGCTGTCTGGATTAGATTTCTTGTGTCTGACAAGCCCAAATATGCCTCCTAGGTGCCTTTTCACTCAACTGCGGCTGCATGGATGAGTCCCTCCCTCTCTGGCAGCATCCAAAATGAAAAGACGGCGGCAGAGCCGCACAAAAGCCCTGACAGTTTGCTGTCACTCAGCAGTGAGACACTCAAGGCATCTGTCTTGCTGTTTAGTCAGCATGGCAATCTATTCCTCTGGTAGTGCCCTGTTGAAATATTACTTCATTCACTGACATATTCTACTATACAGGTATGTGGGGGGGGGGGACAGACACAGGCTAAGAAGATTCCTGCCCACACGTTGACAGACTGCTGTCAGCCTGTAATGACCACCAGTCTGGATAAAAAAATAAATCAAGAGTAGAAGTGATAGAGCAGCCACTATTAATCCTTTCGAGCCTCTTGTTCCTCACGACATACTGGTGCACACAGCCCAAGTCTGTGTGTGTGGAATGGTGGGAGGTTGCTCATGCATTTAAAGATGTAACTGTGAGTGTACTGCATATCTATACGTGTCTGTGTGTTAATGTTTAAACGGTTTTGCGTCATGAGAGTAAATTTCACTTTGAAATAATGGTCGATCATTCAAGTTCAAATTTACTTCAAGCGCTCAGTCTCATGCAAAAGTAATTCGATGTGCCTTACACAGTGATAAAAGATAAATAAGATTAAAGATACATAGATACAGACACACACACGCATATATATGTATACACACACATAAATGGCTCAATAAAAGCTGAAAATAAATAGATATTTTATATCTCAGTTTATTCAGTGCTGATGTAAACCATTTTTTAATTTAAATTTTTTTTTTCCAGGTAATCTGAAGATTACCATGTTACACGTGTGTGTGTGTGTGTGTGTGTGTGTGTGTGTGTGTGTGTGTGTGTGTGCGTGTGTGTGTGTGTGTATGTGTGTATGTGTGTGTGTTCATGTCTCTTAAAAGTCTCACTTTTCCTCCAATCAGCCACCCACTTTGTGAGGTCCATAAATAACACGGCAGCGAGACACACAATCACAGCTCATTTTAAAGTCATTGTGGAATAATAAGTAGCTGTCACAGCTGTCCATTTAAGGCTGGCTGGGCAGCCTTTTCTGAGTCTGGTCGCCTTTATTCCATCCATTATATTATTGTGCTGAATATGTGTGCCAGTGATTGAAGGACAAAAACGGACAGAGAGGGGGGAATAAATCTCCTTCTTATGCAAACTCTGCTTTTCAAACAGGAGGCCTTTTTTATCACGCAGTTTTCAATATAGGTGCAGCGGTCGGGTGCTGGGGGAAGACAGACAGAGCATATGGCCTCATTATAACCTTGTCCACTGCCTCCTGTAGTGCTGCCTCGCTTGTTTTGAGTCGTGTAACAGGCCGACTGCCCATCGAGAGGCAGCAGAGCATGTAGGCTGGGACACTTCAGATGCATGCACGTGTGTTTGCTGAACTCAACTGCCACTGCAGATTTGTAACAGTTTCCTGGTCGAATTTCTTCAAGGAGACCCAAAGAGAGGGAGACAGACAGAGAGAGACAGAGAGAGAGAGAGAGAGAGAGAGAGAGAGAGAGAGAGAGAGAGAGAGAGAGAGAGAGCACCACTGAACACCTTACATAACTTGGTTGAAAGGATGGATGTAAAAGCAGTGCTTTGAAAGGCAAAAGGCCTCATGTCTGTCAGAATTTCCTGCACAAAATGGCTTTTAGTCACAGTGTGAACGCCTCAGGGCACTTTGGGAACTTTCTGCAGCCACCTGGACAGAGAAAACGTGTTGTTTGGAAGTGATTATGTGCTCTCATTGTATTTGACACTGTACTTACAAAAAGTGAAAATGAGAAGTTTTCCTGAGAAGACAATGTTCTTTTATTGCAGCATCAAATATGGAAGCGAGCAGATGCTGTCTTCCCTGAAGTGTCCAGTGTCATGCTTGTGATAATCCTCAGGGCTTCGCCAGTGAGTTCTGTGTGTATGTGTGTGTGTGTGTGTGTGTGTGTGTGTGTGTGTGTGTGTGTGTGTGTGTGTGTGTACAACACCGTCTTTCCCAGCCTCTCATGTATATTTTTGTGTTGTTTGCTTTTGGATTCCCCTCCGCCGTGCTTTTCATCCTTGAACAACACGTCAGTCAGGTGCTCTCTGAGGACTAGAGAGAGTGAGGAGAAGAGAGAGGCGTGGGGACACCAAGAAAGAGTAAAAGAGAGACAGAGAAAAGGGGAGGAAGACAGGGAGGGGGGGGAGGGGGAGAGTTTTGAAAGACTTCTAACTTCGAAGCTGACTGTCATAACTGTGCTTGCCAGAGGGGAGAGCACCTTTAAGCATACTGGATGAGTAACGATGTACAGGGACTACAAAAGCAAAGTAATACATAATAAGCAGCGCTCACTCTGCTCTACGCTGCCAGCTAACCTACATGAGATTGGTGTGTGTGTGTGTGCGGAAGTGCTCAAAAGGTCAGCGAATGCCTCGTGTGATAGGCTCTTCCGCGTTAACACTCTGCACGCACTGCGATAAGATTTAGAAAGTATGGATGTCACTGTGAGATTGGGATGTCAAACCCCAACACATGGATTTCCAATGGAAATGAGGAACAAAAAACAGACGATGTAGTGTCTAAATCAAAACGTGACAAAATGTTTTACATACTGTATGTAACCTCATTTATATTCAGACAATAATTCACTTCTCTACTTCAGGTACATCTGCTGCTGAGGAATATAAACCCACTGCACATTTATGCTGCAGCATAAATCAACAAACATATATTTCTCTGCTGGATTTATTTGAAAAGTATAATAAAGATATCATCACAGAAACAGCTGCATCATTTTGCAGTTTCTTCTGTAGTGCCACTCATCTTTTGGCAGCAATCCCAGTCCTGTTTCACTCATTAGGGCCTGAAAGGCATTTATCACTTGCATCCATGGTAAAGAAAATCTAGAAATATTACTGTGTGGTGTTGTATGAATGTGGAGTGTTGCCTGCTGTTTCAACACAATGCCCTGTGGTTTGTTTTGCTGCACCACCCAGAACTCAAACATTAGGGTGTTTGTGCCCGCACTGACAGGCAGCCAGACTTTGCAGTGTTATGCCAAAACTAACTGCCTGTATCCTTGCAGGGATAGACCGTGAAAATCAGGCTTGGTTTGTCCTTTCTAGCAGCATCGCACATGAGCACAGCCAAGCTAGAGACTCATCCCTTTGTCATATTTGATCCTGGAGAAAAGTACAACTGCTCGGCTCAACTGTTTAGTTCAGGTTGGGAGTCTTCGCCACAAATCATAACTCAGTAATCTGTGCTTGAACACGAGTGGAAAGAGTAATGGGTCCTCTGCACACTTCATCTTTTCTGCTCCATCCTTCTTAGGATGCAGGACAGCTCCTTTGTAGTCACTTCATTATGTAGAAATGATAATTATGCCCCAGTGGAAGCTAGCTTCACCAAAATGTATTAGAGCCCTCTTTCACATCCACTGATAATCAAGTCGTGACTGTCATTTTGAAATTTTAATTTTCTGAAAGTGTTTGAGCAAGACACTCACACACAGAGTAAAGTAATCAAAAATAATAAAACTCAACTTTTATCCCCCCCCCTCCCAAAAATACTTTTACCACTTACACAACTGTCCTAAAATAGAAGGCGGGCACAAATGAATCATTCAAGTTGATGTCAGGATGTTTTTACTTTATTTGACATCACAGTTAAGTCAAATAAGAAGAGGAGGTAGCACACAGAGAGAAAACAAGATGAGACTGAGCTGAACTCACATCTCAGTTTAGTCAGAGCTCTCTGAGCCCGAGGGTGCATTCACTTAAGAAAAAAAGAAAGAAAAAAAAAAAAAGGAAAGAAAAAAATGCATGTTGAGATAATGACCATTAGAGGATAATTGGGCACTTGGTACTGCAGTAGCCTTTCAAGTGTGCTGCAGGGAGGATCTGCAGACGTGCTACAGGGCAAATTATCATTCTAAAGTCTGAGAAGCGGCACAAAGTCAATGACAGATTAAACTCAAACTGAATTAACACCTAGTGTTACTCCATATGGCTACACTTGAAATTAAACTACAGCTGAGCTGAATGTCTAAATTTCCAAAAACAGAAGCAAGAAGTCTTTCCGTCTTACTAATTTCCTGTTCAACCTTTGACCGCTGTGTGGGCTTTTTGAAAAAAAAGAAAAAAGAAAAAAAAGACCCAAACTTGAATTATTTGTCAGTCGGATGGGTTTGTGGTTGCTTTCATGGCTTCGTAACAATGCCGGAAGCATGGAGGAAGGGATTTTGCTGACTAAATCCAGGTCAGACATAGTCAGATTACCTTCCTGATCTGGCCAGAAAATACCAACATCCAACATACAAATGGGAATTCTCTCAGTGCTTGATCAAGAGAAAAAAAAAAAAGGACAAGAAATGTATTGTTTTAAAAAAAGTAAACTGTATTATATTTGTTGTGTCAGGATACAATATAGAGACAGAAAAACAATCATATGTACATAAGTGAAAAAAAAACAAAAAAAAACTCACAATTCACAATAGTAAAAATGCAATGTGAAAAGTATGCTTCATTTGAGAGCTTTAGTAAAATAAGTGAGGCTGTTGCAGAGGTTCCTAATCTTTCAATCGTCATGGATTTTAAACTGAGAGAGATTTAAACTAACCCTGAGATGTGGAGGGATTGGAGAAAATGGCATCCAAAGACAATTAAAGTCAACTGTTTTGGAGGACTTAAAGAAAAGGATTTACTTCAAAGCCTCCCACAATGATGCAGTCAGAATCAAATGGGTTTAACAAACAGGAATATACTCAGGGAACTCATCTAAGAATTAAAAAGGTGAATAATAGTAATTTAAAAAAAGGACTGAAACCACAACAGCCACCACCTTTGTCTTCATTATCACCATTAGCAGGGTCACAATGATCAAGTGCATACTGTTTTCTGAAGTGTTCCTCTGATAAAAGACTGAATTCTAAATAACATCAGTCTTCTTTTCTTTGGTGTAGCTGCTGTGGATGAAGTTAAAGTTTCAGCAATCCTATCTGGAAAAGCACAGCGCTTATTACACAGCTCAATTTCCAATTCTCTCACAGGTACGCACACAAACACACACACACACACACACACACACACACACAGAATACAAAATGAGGCCGCAGCACAAAACAATCTCCCAGACAGGCTCAGTGATACAAAAACACATAGACAAAAAGGAGAGACAGCTATTATGTGAGGTTGGAGAGGGATAGTAGTAACTATTCATATGCTCCTTTATAAAGGAAGAAACAACAACATCTTTCACGCCATTAAAGGACATGCGTCGCACAAACAGAGATGGTTATCTCCATCACATTACATGAGGCTGCTGTGTGGTGAAATGGAGTGGCTGCTCGACAGAGGCAGGCTCCATGCCATTATACCACCCCAGAGCGTGGAGCTATAATTGCAGTGGGAGAGTACAATCAGGTGCTGTGTTTGTCTCTGCTCTAATCTCTATATCCTGCCTGGCCCCTTTCACACACACCAAGCTGCCGTTTTCGTCCGGCCTTTCATCTGACTGCTCATGGGGAGTCTTTTTAGTTCATATCTGTCAGAATTCGAACCAGAGTTTTTGTGCTTTTAGGATAAACCTGAGGCAATGCCAATAAATCTGAAACACAGCTGACCTGGGGCTCCAACATCTATTATGACGAGAGGTTTGCCAGCTCTAGTGCTTTATTCCCATCTGATAAAATGCCAGAGCAACCTTTGCACCTGGTGCCACATTGTGCCGCTTCCTTGCTGTGATTATGACATTTACAGTCACAAACTAGAAGTTTTTCTGAACAGATGAGACCTTCCAGTCAGCGCAGAGCCAATTAATAATAAACAGCACAATCAAATTCCTTCATGTTTATGGTCCCATTATGACCCAAATACTTCATCTTTACTGTGTTAGCTGCAAACCAGACGATTAAAGGAAAACTGGGTTTATAGGGCCTTCTAAACAAAAGCCTGGCCTCTCTACAAATTGGAGTTCAGTGCATGATGGTGAGAGCTGTAAAATGCAGGCTAAGCAGGATTACTCGACTGCCATGCTTCACATGGTTTCACTGTTGCACAAAAGTACAGTACAGCGCTTGTTCAGGATTGAGTGCAATACTACTTTTAGAAAAAAACAAAACAAACAAACCAAAAAAAAAAAAAAAATCACTTCTTTATGTCTTTGGGTATTTGGAAAAGACAGAAATTCACTTCCTCTCCTGGTGCTCCCAGAAACATTTTCGTCCATTAAAAAGGCACCTGACAGAGATATAACTGGAGGCCTGTGCCTGGATTCATGTCTTTTTGATTAAGTAAGAGAGCAATGATAATGCTCCTGGAATGAAGAAAATCTTTTTTTGTTGTTGTCTTTTTTTCCAAGGCACAGTTGTCAAGACTCATACCCCTGCATATACTGATTAGAGCATGGAGTTTTACATTCATTAAAAAAGAGCATCTGCTGGGTTTTGTTTTCCTGTGAAATAACAGAAAGTCAGGCTGGAGAAGAAAAAGACTTTGGACTAACTAGCCAAGAGAATTTCAGTGTTACAGTAATATATCTGAAAGGCACACACAAACACAAACCAACAAATTAAAAATAAAATGTTCATGATTGTCACCTTAAAAGAATAAAACCTACAAGATGGTATAAGAAGGGTGACTAGAGGTAAAGGCGCCTGATGACGAGGCAAACAGAGGTCAGAGGTTCCCGTCATCGAGCATCTTGTTGACACCGTTACAGATCCTCTGCAGGTGAGCGCGATAAACCTCCGAGGGCCCGTAGAGAGCGGCCAGGAAGTCACAGTCGGCGAAATGATTGAAGACGTGGTTGACTCTCGAGTGGCTCTTGGCTGTCAGGTGGCGTTTGATGGCCTGGTGTAGCAGTTCACGACACTCATTCAAAATGGCGCTCATGACGCGGCGGTCAAAGGTGAACTCGATCTGGTGGAAACTGACTGCCGTCATGGCCAGAGTGTGGACTTTCTTCCTGTGAGACGACGAGAGAGAGAGAGAGAGAGAGAGAGAGAGAGAGACAGAGAGAGAGAGAGAGAGAGAGTGAGAGAGAGAGAGAGAGAGGAGAGGCTGTCAGTTTCTAATTCTGACTGGAGCAGCAGAAGTATGTAAAAATAGAAACTGCTGTCTTATGATTTTCTTTAGAAAAGTTTTACAACCCCCATATATCAGTTATAGTATTGTCCTTCACAGCGATACATCTCCATGCTAACATAATCACCATTCTCCATACTGTGCACTTATGTCAGCTTCACATGCCTCCAAGCTCAGTTTTACTCTTTTAGTGGAAAATATATAAACTGATGTAAAAACCAATTTCCTTAATTTGCTTCCATCAGCAGGCAAAAAATGTTCTTGAACTGCAGTCCTCTCCACTTTAAGCTCTCAAACAGGACTAAGTCCTTTTTGTTTCATTATTTCATTAATTTAACTTTATTTAATTTTATGGTAGGAGCTCTTCATTTAAGTCCCTTTAAAGAAAACATTTTGGAAAATACATGTATCTGCCTCTTTTCCAAGAGATTGATGAAATATCTCTCATGTTTAACAATGGAGTGACCTTGAACTTTGACCTTTGATCACTAAATTCTAATCAGTTCATTCTTGAGTGGAAGCAAATGTTTGTGCCTTATATCCATATGTCATTCATTAGAGCGTCAAGCTACCATGACCTTGTGAGGTCACAGTGACCTTGACCTTTGCCGTCTGGGCACCATGAGTGTCTGTAGTAAGCTGTGTGGAAATACATCCAATAGTTGCTGAGATATATCAGTCTGGAGATATACTGCATATATCATGGTTTTATGGGAAATGTAACTATTTCTTGACAAACACCAGCTGGGGGCGGTGACTTCCTGAATGTTGTCATGTGACTCTACAAGTGTTGGTAGGTGGATTTTGGAACCAGTCTTTATGCTAAGCTAAGCGAATTGCCTCCCAGCTCTAATTGGTATCAATCTGCTCATGTAACTCTTGGGAGGAAAGCAAATAAGCACATTTTCCAACATGTCAGACTAATCCTTTAATGGCTTTTCCTGCATACCTGAAGTTCTCCACCAGGATCAGCTCCTCGCTGTTGAACTGGTTGTTTCTATAGAGCACTCCAAGCTTCACCACCATCTTGATCAAGTTCTTGATGATCTTCTGGGACTCTTTACGGTTGCGGGTGTACTCCTTGGTGACGCGGTACAGCTCGTCCAGCACTTCGCTGCTGGTGTCGTCGATGAAAAGGTTGGCCATGCTCTTGGTTGCCATCTTGCTCATCAGCTTCTTCTGCGCCTGCAGGGCTAAGCTCTTGGTGCTGAAAGAGTCCATGGTCAAGTCTGAGTCAAGATGAGATAGAGACAAGAGAGAAAAGAGAGGAAGTCAGTCTTGTTAAATGCTTATGCATTGCAGCAGACATTTTCTTCCTGCAGAAACCTTTTGAAATGATGTGAGCAAACATGTTTGTTTGCTGGTGTTCTACAGTTACCATCCAACTAGAAATGAAAATGAGAGGAACCTTTCCTTAAAAATCCGTTTAAACTTTCTCATCCTGAAAGCAAAAAGGGCCAAACATATTACACTGACAGCACTGCAATGTGTGAGGTTATTGCAAATAACATCTTCACTAATACTGTTTAAACTGCAGGGCCAAGAACTGTCCCCTTTATCAGATAATGAGCCGTGGCAGCTGTCAAATTAGTCCCCGAACCCTCTGGCTCAGAGCCTACAAGGTAGTTAGCGAAGAATGTGTCATTACGCGTGTAGGAGTAAAAGTCAGTTACAGCACGACCACGCAGAGCAGACAGCGCAATCTGGACATCTCATTTCCTGAATGCATTCAGAGAACAAGGTGTGCATGCGTGTGTGAAAAAGTAAGCAGTAGACAGACAGCGGCAACTCATTCACTGCACGCGTACGGCTTGATTTATGTATGATGCCGTGTGTTTGTGTGTCTGTGTTGATGTTTGTGAGGTAATGCTGGGTGACTCAGTGAAAAGCTGCGCCCATGATGGAGGCTCATGAATAGTGGGGGTCAGGTCCGCAGCGTACCACATCATTTCAGCAGTCGCATCTCAATGCTTTGTGCAGGTCACTTCTACAGGTTTGTACTTTCTGTTTTTGAAAAATAAAAAACGAATCCATTTTCCCGTACACCCCGTCTCTCACCTTCACGCGTCTCCAAGGATAACCTGGGAGTAGAGGAGAGAAAACAGGCAACAAAAAGCAATGGAATTTGCTACAGATATTCAAGGTCTCTACAGGACGAATTCTAATGACCACAGTGATCCTCTGACTTTTCCTTATAGTGCCACCATCAGGTCAAAGTTTCCACTTAACCAGTGATATATCTCAGTGTTTACTGGGTGGATTGGCACAAAATGTGGTACAGATCCTCATGGTGTCCATACTACATACATGTATGTCCTACACATACACATGTTGACAATAACTGATCATTCCACTTCACAAAAAAAAACCATAAGCAGGAGAGAAGTGAAAGTCACAGTCTGGGGAAGGACCTAAGCCTCCTTGAATATTTGAAAGGTTCTGCTTCATTTGTTAGACGAAAAAAGGGTTTTGAAGAAAAACATGTTTGTATTTCTCAAAGTAAGCTACTGGATAAAAGTATTATTTTTGTGTCATACTCCAACTCATAGGCACCTGTATGAAAAATGATACCTAATGTTATTGTGATGATTCAGAGGAACCAAGGAAATACACATGCAAATATCTTCACCTCAGTAGAAAAAAAAATAAGCATAAAAACAGTCTCACCAGTCAGATCTTATTTCCTTCGTACATCTCCCTG
Organism: Seriola lalandi dorsalis; assembly: GCF_002814215.2. Lineage (NCBI taxonomy): Eukaryota > Metazoa > Chordata > Actinopteri > Carangiformes > Carangidae > Seriola > Seriola lalandi. The sequence goes on from NW_019522683.1 coordinate 159,906, forward strand.
TCACTGAAACGCTAACTGTAGCCTAATAGGCAACTGCCAAAGTGAAAACAAAATAATCATGTTTAAGCAAAGTGTCCCCTTCACATCACAATAGGGGATTAATCTTAATACAATATCCTTTCAACACTAAAGCTTCACTGCAAATCCGTTTGACTGGTAAACTGCCTATCCATGTGCTGGAGAATAATAAAAGTGCAGCAGAAAAAATGAGTGGTGACAAATCCCTGCTGGGTGACTTCCGACTTTTACTGTTGTTGGTACTAGAAGGCAGTGCTAGTATAGTGTCTGACTTTCATTCTGCTCTTTCTCTCTCTCGTCGCAATGCCTCTCTAAGAATATCAATAAGACTCCTTGGAGAGTGTCAGCAGGATGCTTCCCAGGGAGGAGACACATGAGGAGAAAGAGAGCAAAGACCGAGGCAGAGAGAAAAAAAGGGACGGGGTGTGTTATATATCAATACCTGAAACGTGGGGGAAATGTAGGTGCTGAATGAGAGGTCATTTATATACTGCCTCATACTGAATCTAGTTTTACTCCCTCTCTCGTTGCAGGTGCTGGATGTTAAATCGGGCCTCTCACCGTGCTGATCAAGGATGACTAGCAGATCCCATCGACCGTTTCAGCGTGATTGTAACTCTTAACTTGCCAAGCTGCACTTGTTACAGAAAATCCTGCTCTGATGCAATGTGTGTGAAATGGATAACAAGGAGAGAGACGCTAATGATCAGGCTAAAAAAAAGAGAAATAAATACACAGAACTCGAGATATTTATTTCTATATGAAGAGCAACTGAAAACAATCGCTTAGTCCTGCTGTCACCCTCTAATCACAACAGTCCTCAAGAAAAGAATCACTTACAGCAACAGGGCGAGTCTACATTTACCTCCCTCTCTTGCCTCTTCACGCCTCTGCTGATGGATGTACAAGAGTTTAGGAAAGTGCAAATGGGTAATGGGCACATTAAGAAAAGCAACCTCTTTCTCAGATTTGGGGGGTGGGGGGGTGGGGGTGATTTCATAGTGCTCATTAAAATCCACTCTCGCCTGGGACCACAGCCATCATAGCTGTCAACTCGCATGAACAACAGAAAGAGAGAAAAAGAATGAGATAGGGAGGAGTGATTGTCTTTCATACCCATGAAAACAAACATTTTAAACACGGCTGCACTGTCTGATAGTTCACTTAAAACTGAAGCTTGACATAACAGCCCCGTACCACTCTTATCTTGAGGACGGAGGGAAATCCTCACTGTGGCACTTGCTTCCTCCCCTTCATCTCCCCAAGGCAAGAAACTAAAGGCTTCATGAAAAAAAAAAAAAATCCTCAAGGGAAAAGTGCTCAGAGTGATGAAAAGGTTTTTGATCAAGGAATAATTTTTTTGGTAACTTTGCAGCATGAGAGTGGTTAGTGTCAAATCTAAATAGCCTGTGAAGTCCAGTGCCCAGCGACACCCTGGCCAACCCTGACACAATGTCTCCATAGTATACAGAGGCAATAATGTAACCAATTTAAGGCAGAACGAGACATGTCAGCAGCAAACACTGCTGAGAGTTGTTGCAAAAATATACAAGCCACAGTCATCACAGCACACACAAATCATACAAGAACAAACATCTGCACACATACATGCACATTACTGACAGGCCTGGTTTGCCAAGCAGCTGAAAGTGAAATGAAAAACAAAGACAGACTGCAGCATAATAACTCAGCGTAATTACAGCAGTTAGACGAGCTACAAACTCATCAACTCACTCAAAACAAGCCAGCATGCATTCACAAGGACCAAAGCTCAGCAAACATGACTCATGGAAATGAAACCAGACCCTGCACAGTATTGGATAGATGTCTTGTGACAGTGAGAGAGTCCCTGGGTAATGTACCCTAGGACTCTCTCACCCTCCTGCAGGTGTAGACAGCACTGTAAAGTCTGCATGGCCGAGGTAAAAAGAGGTTGTGATGATGAAGAAATAACCTCCTCGTCCTCTCTAGTCCTTTGAGGATTAATGAAGCAGGGTCAGATGAAGCTGGAGAGGCCCTTTATTATCCATGTTTCATTTGTCTTGCCTCTTTGGGCTTCAGGGCAGGTAAAGCTGATGTCAGGATTGGGGACGCTTCAGCCGAAAGCTTTTCAAAATTCATTTAGAGAAAAGGGAAAGAGTGGGATGACAACTCCTACTGTCTGCCATTTTCATTTAGTATTTCTATAATGTGGCCACTGTCAAGACCTTTGAGACTGACGCAGTGAATAAGGTCAGAAAAAATTTGAGTTGAAGAATTTCATAACTTAAAACCTACAAACTACACACATTGTGTAATTTAGCTAAATGCCACTATTTGAATTATATTTATTTATGGAAAAAAAAACCTATCAATAAACGCTATTCATTTTTCTTCAAGGTGATTGTACGGTAATGAAAAATATATTACATTATTACTAATTTATACATTAAGGCTGCAAATAATTAGTATTTTCATTTATCGATTAATCTGTTCATTTTATTTGGGCTTGATTAATACTTTAACCCCCGTTTCCAACCTGTGGATCGGGACCCAAGAAGGGTCCCTAGAATGATTAAAAGGATGAGAAAGAGTTTATTATTTCTGACTTATCTCTTAATATTTTCTTTTTTCTCGTGAAATACCAGATACTTTCATGTCTTTGTGCCTCTAAAATACTTAAAAAAGAATGGTCTGCCATTTTGGGAAGTACACTCAATTGTTTTCTTCCCAAATGTTATACAAAAAGATTGATAACACTAAACACACTAACAACAAACAAGGCTACAGCCAGCGGCTGGTTAGCTTGGTTTAGCACAAAGACTGAAAACAGAGGGAAAACAGCTAGCCTGGCTCTGTTCAAAGGTTACAAAATCCAACTACCAGCACCTCTGAAGCTCATTCATTGAAACTTTATACCTTGTTTGTTTCACCCTTAAAAAAAAAAAAAAAAAGAGGTTTTAAAGAGCTTTTGTGCTGGGCTATTTCTTGGCCAGAAGCAGTGATGTAAAAGACATAGTCCAGCACGAAAGCTAAGCTAACCAGCTGCTTATGCTACCCTTATATTTACTGGACAAATATGATAATGATATCAATCTTCTCATCTAAAAGCAAGAAAGTGAATCAGCGAAATTCCCAAAATGTCAAACTACAGCTTTGAACAAAACAATCTGACAAGGAAAAATCCATCTTTGGCTTGCAACTTATGTCTCTTGAGCTCTTGAGTTTCGTTTTAAGTGGTCATACACACACACAAAAAAAAGAAAAAGTAAAGCTGAAAACCTCTAGTTCACCCTTTAAAATGTCAGAAGAAAATGGAAATAGTGTCACAGACCTCGGAAAACAACTTCAAATTGCTTTGTTTTGTCCACACAACAGTCCAGAAACCAAAGCTATGCAAATTATAATATAACAATCTAAAACACAGAAAAGCTGAAATTCCCGACATTTGAAAAGCTGGAAACAGCAATTTCTTTACATTTTTCCTTGATGAATACCTTTACTGAAATTGACCATTAATTGATCGACTTATCAATTGTTTCAGTACTATAATGATATTTTCTGTTCATCTGAAATCGGTGAACTTGCTGTGGTTTTTGTCGCCTGTATTGGCTCACCAATTCATAAAATCAAGAGATACAACATAAACATTCAATGATACTTGATATGAACTGCAAAATGCATTTGCCTTTGGCCTGCTCATATTTAGGGTAAATCCAACATGATGTGAGCGTGGCATTGGTTTTCCAAGAGGGGTATTGAGCTGAATCCAGGATGCAGCCTCTGCTTTGACTATATTCACTTGTCAGTCAAAGTAAAGCTGAGGTGTGACAGGTGAGAAAGGGCCAGAAATTGGATACACCTGTAGCTTCTGCCCACTCTAGACCATGCCATCATGCCTCATAAGGAAGAAGAGGCCACAGCACCCAAAATATCACCACTCTAATACCTGCTGCCAATTCAAACAGCTTGGTGGATACTGATAACAGCCAGCACAAAGGGAGAACCGGTGAAGAATGTGTTTCTACACTGCTTGGACACTGCAAGTTGCTAAAAGAGCTTTGGCAGAGATTGCAGAACTTTCCATGACACTTCATATTACAAGTGATTGGTTGATGGCAGCAGAAAATGTCACGACTTTTGTGCTCTTCAGGGATCACCAGTCACTGGGATTGGGGCACTCTGACCTTAAAGAGAGGACTCCATCAGCAGACAAAATCTTCACTGCTACAGACAAAAAACTGATAACTGAGAACAGCTCTGTATTCTGTGGTCTAATCAAAAGACTATGTTAAGGCTTTATTCATATTTTCTTTCTTTCTTTCTATTTTCTTTTTTCATTCAAGTCCTTCACATTCACAAAAGCACAATCCTTGGTGATCCAGAGATCTGAGACACATACCATGTAGCTGAGACGTCCCCAGTTTGAGTCCAGTCGATGACCTTTACTGTATGTCCTTCCCCCTCTTTCCCTACCCATCCCCTCCCTCCTGCTGTTTCCTGCTGCTGTCGACTGTCCAATAGATGAAAAACACTATAAATAGAATATTTTAAAGGCTCAAAACAGTTCAAAAACTGAACAGATTTCCCATAAGGTGACATATTAAATCTGCTTGTTTTGTCCAAAACCCAAAGATATTCTGTCTAATGTCACAGGAGACTAAGAAAACCAACAACTATTCACATTTGTAAGGCTCTCTTTAATAAAACAAAAAAAAAATCAACTATCACTGCAGATTGGTTTTACGTCCACAAACTAATCATTTAAAAAAATCTAGACAAAAAAACAAAAACAAAAAAAAATAAAACAGGAGCAAAGCATCATATTTGAGGAGCTGGAACTATGAAGTTTTTGCAATTTTTGTTTGAAAAAAACAAACAAAAAACAATCAGTATCATATTATATATAATCCAGCACTTGTGAGGACGGCAAAATAATATTAACACTTTCCAACACAATATAACACGCAATAACAATAAGATGAATCAACACCTCTCTGACACGGTGCCAGCAAAAAATAAACATGACAAATGTTTATTGCAAGGCTGTTGAACTGGATTGGATGACAATAGACTGTGTACACACTCTGTACATATTCTATTTGCTTTGCTGCCTTTTGGTAGAACTCCCACAAGTAAAATGTAATTAAGAAACAGCCAACGTGTGAAAATGGAGTCTACGGTACTACTGTCCTACCTTTTCCACTGCCAATTACAATAAAGTCTCACACAACATTGCACAGTTGCGAGAAAAAAACAAAATGACAACAAAATTGTGGGTTGTTGAGAGGAAGTTTGAAAAAAAACAAAAAAACAAAACAAACAAACAAAAAAAAAAAAAACGTATGTCCTTATAATGAATTCATATCAGGGAATCTTGAATGAGAAAACTTCTTCCTCCACATATTCTCATGTGCTGTAGGCTATGATATAATCCGTCACTGATTTGAGAAACAATAGACAGTCCTGGTTGTTATATAAGGTACATCCGTGCTTTGTGTTCAAAGAGGACAAGTAACCACTCAAATGAGCTGTACTACTGGAACCACTTCACTGTCAGGGAATCAACAGCAGGATTTCAGGACAACTGAATGCTGCAATTTCATCTTTCATCAAGTTTTATAGTGTTTGTTTCACTCTTCTCTTGAGATGTTGCATAACAGAGGAGGTGCTGACTGCTAATAACAGAGGCAGTGCAGGGAACATTGTGTGTGTTAACAATTGTATATGGCAGGCGTCTGTGTAATGGTCTCTCTTTCTACACACACCCATCTAGTCCAGCAGTTCTGACACAAGAGCCATAATTGCGTCCAGAACAGATGCAACACACATAGGAGCACATGCTACATACAGGCTTTCAAATGCAGTCGATTTTTGCATGATGGTTGTGTGCGTTTGCATTCTAATCTTCCCACACAGTCATCATCTGTGAAGATGTGTGCAGATCTGCTGAGAAAGGAGGCAATCAGCGCCTTTCGCTCAGACACCGTGCCCCGTCCTACCCTTTTTTTAACAGTTTTCTCAGATCTGCCAGAGCCCGCTGAACAATTAATAATTAACACATCGGCATATAATGGATCGGGGATAAATAATTCAGCCTGCCGATTTGGACTAAAATAGACCCGAGGCTAAGAGGAGTCTGCTACAGTGCAACAGGTTGGGGCAGAGATGTGAGAGAGGGATAAAGGGTGGACTATCAGTACATTAAGAGACAGTGGCTGCAAGCTGATAACGTTAATTTAGGAACATCAGTCAGAGTTACGCATTTATAATAAGGCTGGGAATACAGTAACTGCTGCTCTGCCCAGGGGCCAACACAACACTCACTGACAACATTTGTTCTAGCATTAAAATTCATGTGTGCGTTGTTTTATGGTTACAACTGAGCTGATTTTATATAACATATCTGTGAACGGAGAAAGAATAATATAGAACAAAGAGTAAAAAGGCCATTCCACTCTTACGTGACTTCACTTTGACTGCCATGTCCAAGTTTTAACTACATATTATTTACAATATAATTAGCATCTTAACAGCACTGCAAACAAGGCAAGACATAATCAAGGTGCTAACCGGTGCTTGAGCTATGACTGATGTCTGGGCCAATGACATTTTAATTAAGGCCACCATAAGAGCAGGGCACATTATGACTAATTTTCCTTACTTCGAGCCTAGAGAGCATAATTTGTTAACTTGGTATGTTAATGGAGTGGCAAATACCAGTGTGCTTGGCTGCAAAAGCAGCAGGGATGGAGATGGAGAGTGAAAACAGAGGGGGGCCAATATGAGAGGACATGACTGTGACTAATACATGACTCAAGTGGGATCTCAAATGAGTCCAGTCTATTGGCAGATGACACTGTCCCTCACTCTCTCTATTTCAAACAATGGCATGATATTTGCAGGTGATGTGGCTCTGCTCTTTCAGACAAGGCCACATGCTCCGAGTGTTTCGGGTTTCCAGGGAAACTGCAGGCCACCTGCGTGCTCAGCTGAACTTTGCAGCCTAGTAAAAGCAGGTCAAACACTGCTCTTGTCTTGTCAATGAGTTACCATGGATTCTCCTCTGCAGGAACAACAGAGTCTCTACCACTATTGCTGCAATTTCAAGCTCTGCCCCTAATAACACTGCATGGGGAATGTCTGGCAACGTGACTGTATTGTCCTATTCTAAAAGACTCACAGAGGGGATCTGCACAGATACAGTTACACTGAAAAATACATAGATGAGGCCCAGAAGCCTCTGCTTAATCCTGCTGGGCAGTTATTGTATATTATTATATTATTTATTGTCTTTCAGAGTCATATTGTGCTGAAACAATTATAAAGCCATTGTGAAGCACAAAGCTATGATTAATGAAGAAAAGCAAATACTCATTAAAACCAGTCATGGATGAAATCTAAAACAAATGGACTTCTATTGTACTATGTTGCACTTTCACTATACTTCCATGCTGCCCAGGGCAATCGACACCACCATTATTTTAGGTCTATAAATGACGGTTATTATTCTTGTTATCAATCATCATAATGATTAACCAATTCACCTTTGATACAATAAATGTTCAGAAAATAGTAAAAATGGCCATCACATGCTCTAGATGGTAACTTAAGATAGTTTAGTTTGTCCAACCAACAGTCCAAAAACTCAAAGATATTCAATTTACAATGCAGACATTCCTTCTTTTTGAAGCAATCAGATGCCAAAAAAGGTTGGGAACAACTGAGTTAGCCCATAAAATGTCAGAAAAAAATAGTGCAAGCAATGCCCATCACAATTTCCAAGGAGACACCTTCAAATATCACATTATCAAACCAGCAGTCCAAAATCAAAAGATATGCAATATACAAAGATATACAACAGAGAAAGGCAGCAAACACTCACAACTGAGAATCAGCTAGAGTATATTTTACAATGAATCAATTATCAAATTAGCTGGTGACTAATTCTGCCAATCAACTAACCATTTCAGATCTAGATTATTAAGCCTATATGTATGTTATACTGGTAGATATTCTACTAGACCCACAGTTATTCTGTGATATTCATTTTTGCCTTGTGTCAGCTCTCTGCTTTTCAGCTGGTGCTACCAACAACAAAAGACACGAAGGAAGCCCTGGCAACTAAAACACAGTGGGTTGAAATACGCCAAACTATTTCACCACTGACACTGCTAATGCAAGGAGAGAAGCAACTCCAAGTGCTAATGCAAGGCCATAATTCATTTGACATGTCTGTTGAGGCTATGCATGATAATGTGTGCTACTACCTGCCAGAGCCCAGACTGCACAGTCTAGCTATTCATCCACACTCAAGCCTTGTTCTGGAGAGGAGCTTTACAATGTAAACACAGCAATGTGTTATAAAACATATCACTGTTTGCAAAACATATGTGTCACCCTTTTCTCTTAGTTTGCAGTGGATTACACTGAAACAACAAGGAGTCTTACTGTGCTTTCAAACAAGCCGGGATAAATCCATCTTCTTTATCTATCCTTATTTTCTTGTTCTCCTACACTTCCTCCATAGTGGAAGCATTGTGCAATCATAATGAATGTAAAACGTAAGCTTCTTTACAAATACTGTCTTTATTGACCACTTAATATGCACAGTCTCTGTGTGGCAAAAAAAATCGTTTTATACAAAAAACAATGCATGTCCAAATTTGTCAGTGTCGTTCCTTGCAACATCCAACAAATATGAGGAACTTGGTTCAATCCAAACTAAAATTACATTGGTGCAAATGGGTGTACCAGCTGACAAGATATCAGGATACTTATCAGTGCCTTATAAGCCTATGTGTTAAATGTGGTCAACCACATGATTTGAAAAACCTAAAACTCAGTTTATGAATGCTCTTTTTATCCTCTCATCACTTTATATGCTAGCTGCTGAACGGTAATGAGTTTCTAATTTAAACAAACTTAATTGTAGGTCACTGAATTCTAATATTGCCAGTGTGTGCTGCATTATGTCAATATCTCATAAATCAGTTTTATTATTAAAATAATCGCCCACTGTAATGGCCCTGTTCACCATACATGTTGAAAGCGTGTCTGTTGCCAGTTGCTGCTAGCTTCATCATCATAATGCTATATTTGAATCACGTCCCAACTGATATTTGCTCGAAACAAGACTGACCGTTACTTCCGCTAACTTAGTATTAAAAATACAGCCTGTGAAAGAAAGATAACTGACCTAGCAAACAAAACTGCTTCTTATTAACTTAATTTTGTCTGCTCCATCTTTGAAAAGGCTGTTCCAAATTGACACAGGTTAACTTTAGCGGTCAATTGACTCAGGAGTGATTTGACCACAGGCCTCTGATAAAGAGATCTGGCTGTTGCTGTGGCCGTTATTGTCCGTTGATTAAATGTTTCATTAAAAACTGGTCGAGCGTTAAGTTTAAGCTGCGACAAGGTGGACTCACCTTCCTCTCTCAGCTCAGTGGGACACAGGAGTGGTCAGTCAACAAGATGACAAGTTAATCTGAACAAAATCTCTCAAGTCTTCATCCTGGCAGCGCAGGGAAAAGTCTCTTCACAGCATGTTTTGTTGTTTGTTAGCTTGTTTTGTTGGATCTCCTCGATACAAAAAAAAAAAAAACCCTTCCTCCTCTCGTAACTCCGTTTTTGTTCTGTAGCGGTGTATCAGGCACAGATGTGTAAATTATTGAAAGAGTGTTTCCTTGTCTCAGCTGCTGTGAGATCGTTTACAAGAGTTTGTTGTAACCCGATTCCACCTCCTTGTAAAAAAAAAAAAAAAAGTTTCAAACTTGAGGGGACTTGGAAATCAACAGATTGATGGGGGCTTGGGCCAATGAGGGCGCAACAAGGGGGAGGGCACCGGCCCAATCAAGCCCAAAGAAAGGAGCGTTTTACAGCCAGCACATTCCCTGCCCCCATTAGGGTTTCCAGTAATTATCCTTGTCCAGTTCACAGTCCCAAGGCTGAAAATTTCCCAGAGGAAATGGTGTTAAGGGAACAATGAGCAGGAACTGTGGGGAGCAGTTTTTCTGTCATGGCCAAAATGATTTACTGACTCGTTAAGTTACACATCACTGAAATACAATACTGAAATTATTTTTTTTTATTTCATAATTTGCATGTGATTTTCTAACATTAATTAGTAATTATATTAATTACTACCTAGGGTAGCAGAGAGAGAGAGAGAGAGAGAGAGAGCGATTGAGAGCGAGTGAGAGAGATTTTGTCAGCGGATGTTTTCTGGACAGGGGAAGTTTTTCCTCATCTGTCTAATGAGGACACCGGAATTCCCGTGGTCAAAATAACCTTGCAATGCATTGTTATTGAACGCTGAGGTAATGTTATTGTATGGATATTATGCACTACATTGTCAGAAACCCACGGTCAGCAACTGTAGTACTACCCCATACTCTTCGTATTGTATATCTAAGTATTAGCTGCAGGTCTCTGTCGTAATAAAACACAGGCTACTGTAAAACACCTGTAGTGGTGAAATGGATCTGGTGCGTCCTCTAGTGGTATAATATGATGAGCGGGGGAAATACAGTAGGCTAAGTGTACTGAAGTCTCACTAGTGGGGATACTGAATATGCAAAAAGTGAGTGAGTGAAAAAATTCTGCATGCCTTTATCAAAAACAACAAATAACAAGAATTACAGATTAAAGTACTGTCAAATATTTTAAAACATATACATGTACATACAATTGTTTTTATTTAATTATTTTTTACAATTGTTTTTCATTCCTTGTTTTGTCTGACCAAGCGTCCAAATCTCAAAACTATTCAGTTTTTTCAAATGCATCTAAAAGTGAGAGTGATTACTAACCATCAAATGTTGCAGATAGTAGTTGACTTATTGTATCGTTAATTATACCACATCTAGTCAGTGAATAGGTTATCCTGGCCATGCCTTGTAACAAGTTTGATTTGTCAGCCTAGCTGCCTTTTCCTTTGAGGATTACAGTTTGGCCACAATAATGTACATCTGCATGTCTGAGAATTTGCTATTGGAGGGGTAGAGAATTAACTCGCCATTTATCAGATAATGCACCGAGCCCAGTAGCCTTCAGTTCACCTTTCATAAAAAGCCTAGCATGGCCCTAAATAGTACATTCATGGTTGATATAAAAACAAAATGGATACATAACAGTGCAGTGGTACCTATGTGGAGATATTTTTACGGCAAAACAACACAATGTGGTATATTTTAAATTGTTATACTATTAACCCACCCCATAATAACCCCCTGACAGAGTGTCTTCATATGCGTCGGTGTTTTTCTTGTTTAACTCCACTTCCCACAATCCTCAGTACCAAGCAGTTAGGTGACGCATTTTTGCTACGTGTCAGGAAGTTGTCTGTAGTCAACATGGCGGCGCAGCAGGGTGATGTTGATGAACTCTTCGATGTGAAAAATGCTTATTACATCGGTAGTTATCAACAATGTATCAACGAAGCTCAGAAAGTGAAGGTAGGTAACGTGAATTAATAGCTGAATGTTTTTGAAATGTTTCATTTTCCCCATTTTGTGCCTCTTTCGCTCACAGCAGCCAACACTGCGTTTGCGAGCAACAATGCAAACAAATATATTTTTTTTACCTAATATTTCTTTTAAACCCTGAATTTTGTTGCACCTCGTGTTTTGTCTTTGAAGCCGTCGTCACCAGAGAAGGAGACTGAAAGGGACATGTTTTTGTACAGAGCATACATTGCCCAGGTAAGTCTGAGTGCGATGTTAGCAAGTAGATAACGTATGTATCACACTGATCTGTGTCTTGTCATTAGCCGAGAGTTTGTGTATATTTCACCATCACTAATTAAAAACATGCTCACCCTCACCTGCTGTGTTCTCTGCTATTTCAGAGGAAGTATGCTGTTGTCCTGGATGACATCAAGGCTAATTCTCCGCCTGAGCTTCAAGCTGTCAAGATGTTTGCAGAATATCTGTCCAGTGAAAGCAAAAGGTAAGAGCTTGCATTTGACATTTAGTTCAACTTGGAGCTGAACGATATGCCTAAAACATAGGCACTTTGTCAGTATGCTGTACAAACAGTAAAACTCTACACATCCATTTATAGTTTTAGCAGAGGAATTATTTTACTCGATATCAAAATTCGACTAAGCACCAGATAACACGTAAATTATTACCTACCCCAGGTAATTAATATTATTACAAATTATAGAATATACTGTATCTCTTAAACGCTCAATATATCACCCAGCAACAGCCTTTACAAGGTTAAATTCAATTTTGTATTAGCTGATTGTCTCAGCTTTTTGCTTAGTTTGGAGTTTAAAGTCTTATTGTCTGGATAATTTCCTTGCTGCTATTTTCCTTTTTTGTGCAGGGATGCTATTGTTGCTGATCTAGACAAGAAGATGGCTAAGAGTGTGGATGTCGCTAACACCACCTTCCTCCTCATGGCTGGCTCCATCTACTTCCATGAGATGAACACCGATGCTGCTCTCAGGACTCTGCACCAAGGAGAAAGCCTGGAGTGGTAAGAAGGGATCAAGAGTTGACTTTAAAAAGTGTCAGCAAATTTTGTTTGCAATCCAAACTGATTTCAAATAAACACATAAAGAATAGAAAAAAATAAAATAAGACTGTTACCTTGTTCAAGGTACAACCTACTTCTATTGGAATTGCAACAAAGATCACATAGTAAATTTGTGTCATCTTTGTTCCTTGCATTTAGCGGTCATTAAATCACCCAGGTAATATGTACATGAATATAAAAACTGCATCATCATTGTCAATGCACAATGGTGCATTCAGACTAAACAGGTTGATATTTTCAAAAAAGATTATATAGAAGGTTTCTCCAGCCACAGAACTGCACCATCTTTGTATTTTACCACAAAAGATAAAACACAAAGAATTTAGTAAATTCTAGTTTCACCTACCACACCTGCTCCACAGAGCTCTCTGATGGATCACTGGATTTTGTGAGGTTGTTTTAATTTTGAAGACAGCAACATGAAACTGAGCAAAATTACATAATCATTTGTTTGGTTTTCAGCATGGCCATGACCATTCAGGTGTTGCTGAGTCTGGATCGTGTTGACCTGGCAAGGTATGGCTAAGCTCATAAACAGTAGATTAGCATTGCATTGTTAGGTCAGCTTCTTTTATCTGAAAACATCCTGGTATTTTCTGGCTGTGTTAAGTAATTTCATGATGAGAATGGATGTATTCTTCATTGTAAACTAACCGGAAATCTACTGTATATAAGGTTAAGTCTGAGCCAAAAGAGGCTTTTCTCACACAAAGTTATGTACTTTATTTTTGAATTGGGACTGTGTTTCTCAAATAATGATGGCATTGGTCTCTTTCTCATTTCCAGGAAAGAGCTGAAGAAGATGCAGGAGCAGGATGAGGATGCTACTCTCACACAGCTGGCCACAGCCTGGGTTAATATTGCTGTGGTGAGGAGTCAAACATCCATTCATTTGTATAACAGCACCAAAATTTATAATTGATTTATGAATAATTCTCTATCATTAATTATTTGCACCCCCCCCCCACCCCCATACATAATGGAGTGATCGCATAATGTGTCTGTGTGTATACCAAGTACATTAAGTTCCAATTAATCACATTATGAATATCCACGTTGTACTGTGATTGACTGAAGTTGCAATCAGGTTTGAAATATTTGGCAGGCAGGGGGGTGTGTAGTATTTCTTGGAGCAGTATATGGCTATAGAAAAGTATGACCAGTGTAAGAAGGACTTTGTTCCTTTGAAATTGCTCATATTATTGCTCAAACTATAGTGCTTACAACTCTGTAGCAGTGGGTAACCCCTACACCATTAAACAGCAAAACAAAAACAATCAAACACCTGGGATTAAGCACTTTTCAGCATGGTCACTGACTAACACTCAGATTATATCTCTTCTTGCCTACATTTTATTGCATTCTGCTTGTTGTTGCAGGGTGGAGAAAAGCTGCAGGATGCCTACTACATTTTCCAGGAGATGTCAGACAAGTACTCATCTACACTGCTGCTTCTCAATGGGCAGGCGGCCTGTTACATGGCTCAGAATAAGTGGGAGGAGGCTGAGGGGGTGCTACAGGAGGCACTTGACAAGGTTAGATGACAGTTGAGGCTTTGTTTTTGTCTCTGTTGTTTTGTCTCCTCCTCTCTTAAATATTAACTGACAGTGAACACACTGTGGTGTAAATACATGGGCAGTTGTTTATTCAGTTAACCATCTTGATGGCTTGTTTCAGAGGCTGGTATTAGATTCATATCCTTCATGATTAAATGGCTGCTAAACAGGGGACTTGTGCCAGAGGAACTATAGGTACAGGGTTGAACCTCATCACAAGATGCATTAAAATGATTTTAGAGTAAGGGAATATTAAAGAGGGGGTATTATGCAAAACAAAAAATGTCTAGGACTGTGCAATATAACGTAAAATCTCATCTCAATATAGGTCTTTTCATATCCAGATAACGTCATGATCATCATGATATAGCACGTTTTCTGTAAACTGTGTATCCTGGGTAGAGTCATGTAATAGCACCAAATCACCAAAACCCCGTTTCTCTACAGTGTAAATTGTGGCCATGTCTTTGCAGATGTAAGTTGTAACAGCAGCTATTACATCCTTCCATCTTTATGAATCTTTGCTTTTTGGTGGACTGCAGGCAAAAGCATCTTGCAGAGTCTAAACCTGTGGTTTGTTTTAGCACTCTGTGGCTCTCATCCGTCCTGTTTGACACGATTCCTGTGTAGGTGGTAAAAGAGGTTAGTGGGGTTTGAGTCTGTTGTGGGGACCATCTGTGGCATAATTCCCAGTATGGTTTTCTGGTCCATGTAAGACTTTTGATACCCAAACCACCTCCATGTGACAGAAGCAACTCCTTTTCGTACGAGCACCTCGCTTTGTCCGAGTCCTTCTCCTGTTCAGAATTACTCTGTTCTATATTGAAGAGTGTGATTTGTGATACAGTGAAATAAACAATAAAGCATAATATGAAGCGATAGACGTTATAGTGGGAGATTTTGCTGTTAGAAATATTATTTAAGTGTGGTTCAACCACGAAGATGATATTCCTCACTGCCATTTTTTTGTAAAAAAAAAAAAAAAAAAATCACTGTGATTATTTTAGCAGATTTTGCGATATGAGTCATGGTTTCAGTTGGAATAGTCATTTTTGAATTTCATTTCCACTGAAAAATGTTTTAAACGATGATGATGTGATTTTTGCCTGGGCTTGTACCAAACAAGCATGTTCTGTTATGTATGGAGATTATGATTTGTAGCCTGGGGCGTCTTTGTAGCAACACAGGGCTTATTTATGGTATGTTGTGACACATTGTACTTTTAACAAAAAATTGCAGCTCCTGCAAGTTGGACATTGCACTATGCCATATTGTGATTTTAATTATATTTCAATTCATTGTGCAGCCGTAGTGCACTTTGACACGAAAAAAGATAAATTAACTGCCTACATTGTAACAGCAGATGGCATGGTTACGGTTTGACCATTGTGCACAATTCACAATATAGAACTAATTATTGAATTTTTGGTTGTGGTTTTTTTCTTTTTTTTTTCTTTTTTATATATTTTCTAAATACTGTTGAATGTGTTGAATCTCTGCTCTGTGGTTATAAATGTTGCAGCTCTCTGCAACATGTTTTCTGTTAACACTAACAATGTTAGCAAGACGACATGAATTGTGAGATGACTTTGTGAAAGAGCTTAAAACTAAATCAGCTGTTTATGTCAACTTTCTGAGCTCCCTTTTTGGAATACCTCATGTCGGTTATCTAGATAACTTTGATAATTTAGTAATCCTGCTTCATGAGGTAGGCCCCAGGTTAATGATGCTTTGAGTGGGAGTCATACTGCAGCATTAACTGGTTAAATTTTTACAAAGAATTAGTTTTTCATTGATTTTATCTCTCACTAAACACACAGAACATAACAGAACTGAAATGTGACTATACATTAATAACGTCAGTGCTCACGTTCTGCCTAGCTAAACCATACAAATGATTTTATGGTGACAGATGGAATTAATAAACATAAGTTTTAGTGTTTGAGTCATGAGTACAGAAATATACACTTTTAGAGCAACACATAGTTTTCTGCTACTTTCATGGCAGATGTGTTAGACTGGATCACTGCACAATAGCAACCTGCACCACATTGTTGTCTGCTGTACTTATGACAGAAGAAATGAATCATTTCTGCTAAACAGAATTCTGCTCACTTTCACTGTCTAGTTCCCACTTGACTATTTAGCTTTGTGAGAATAATTCTCTGACTTCCTAGTCATCTTTGTCTTTTTGTCTTCCCCCTTTTAGGACAGCAGCCACCCTGAGACGTTGATCAACCTCATAGTGCTGACTCAGCACCTGGGCAAAGCTCCCGAGGTGAGACTTTAGACCCAAAGTTGTTAAGGAGAGCACTTTCTTTAACAGCCATCCATTTTGCAGTTTCCTATAGACAAACTCACCCTTGTTCTAAGAAGTCTTGGAAAATCTTTGTCCAATAACATTATTCTTATGAGTGCAAGATTCACTTCTCAGAAATGTTATGCAGCATTGATTAAACCAGGAAAATGCGGTCAGGCAATTTCTTGATTGTGTTTGTTTTTCTATCATAAAAAAGTGTCATCTATGCATGTTTGCTGGTTTAGTGCTATGTGTGAGTTATATACCCTGGAACTCAGAGTTCATGAGATAAAGACTCAATTATCTTCCTTAGTTTTGATGGACTTGATAGTAATGCAGTATAATGCTGACCATTGACTCAAAGCCATCATTAAAAAGTTTCCAACTGTGATAACCACTGATTAGCACACCTCACCCAAGGTTAACTGGAATTATGTAGACATTTTTTTTTTACAAACAAGCCTAATCCTCAGGTATGTTAGAAAAGAGTTATCTTTGAAAGGAGTTTTAAATGGTGTAATCTAAACTAACCAATGTTTAAGTTTGTCAGTCCTCCTATTAAATGGCTTCCGGACGATGGAGGAAGTTCAAATATTGTTAATTGTCTTAGTCAGCTACTTTTGTGCTCTGTTAATGCAATAGGGTTTGTTCTCTGTCTCCACTCACTCCCATCATTATAGAAATCTCACAAAAGCAGTTTGAACAATTTTAACACAACTATACAAAGATCAGCAGTATCTGAAGTACATCATGGCCTTAGCCAAGAGGCTGAGACAGGAGAGTTTCGTTGTGGTTTGATCTTATTTTATTGACAGTGGCCGGCCAACAGATGCAAACAAGCTTTGGATTTTGAGTGAAACATCACCTTTTTTTTTTTTTTTTTTAATAAACAAGCCTCATTCATTTCAAACTAGAGAGTAGAGCACAGGCAATAACACAACTGCAAAAATTTCTCATGTGACACAAACACACAAAAACAAACAAAACTGCAGAAACGTGTGCTTCAGGCACTGAAAAACAGGTTTTGTTGTTGACAAGCTTTCATTACCTTTACTTGGTTCTGCAGTTTTAAATACCCTGAAAATCTTTAAAACCTTGTTCAGGAGTTTTTTCTTTCGCTGTTGTTTACTGTTTTCACTGTATACCTTTTGTGTGATCTATTTACTTCTATCCTCAGGTTACCAATCGGTACCTCTCCCAGCTGAAAGATGCACACAGAGCTCACCCATTCCTCAAGGACTATTTAGCCAAGGTAACTTGCTTATGTCAGGATGTGTTATTCAGTGTGCTTTGTTACACTGTAATTGTGGTAGACTTTCCTAATTGCTCTCTTTTAACCATCCATTCATGACTGCTGTGCAACTGTACTGCCATTATTGCTTTTGAACTTTTGATAGAGTAGAGTGATTACTGATTAAAAAAAAAACAACACAAAATCAAAAAATATATGAGGACACCTCTGACCGGTGGCCAGTGCTATTTGGGTTCACAAAAAACCACTCACAGTTGTTAACAAGCCTTCATAACCTTTACTCTGTTTATAATTTTACTACCAGGCTTGGTTGTTTTGATGGTCAAGCTGAGGTGACCTTGGAGAAAAGCCAATTAGAGCATTAAACTATAGTTAGCCTTTGTTACACATTGTGTCAAAAGTATACAAGTGTGCAGATGTACATAAACATGCTGAAACAGGGTTATGCTGTTACCAAACAAACCATGCGATGCACAGCTGTTCCTATAGTCAGATGTTTTTCCTGGTGTTCAACTGTTTCCTCTGCTCTTTGTTTTTCTTCAGGAGAATGAGTTTGACAGACTATCCATGCAGTATGCTCCCACTGCTACAGCCTAAGACACCTGCTTCTGCTCAGATGTGTCAACAATGGACTTAAAACACTCTCTGTTTCTCTCACACACACATAACTATAGTTGTTTTGATATTTTTACTAGAAAAAATGTGCTTAATTAAAACTTTGGTTGTATTATTTAAACCAGACTACAGGTCATTGTTTCCCTTGGGCATAGATCAAACATGTCTGATTTGATATCCATTCTTGTGTAAGCATTCCTTTGAAAAATAATAAATGTTTAATACATGTCTTCAAATTGTGGGTTTGTGAACAAACAGAACGGCTGTATATGCAGACATCACGATTTTAAGTCAAGGCTGGATTTCCCAACTGGGCAAAATGGGCAGCTGCCCAGGGACCCTAGAGCCACAGAGTCCAAGTCCAAATGAACATATTCTTGTTGTGTGACAAACAGTCAAAAACCAAGAAATGCTGCGTTTCCTGTCATAGAAAACTGTGACAACTGGCAAATATTCACATTTGAGAATCTGGTACCCAAGACTAGATTACCAACTGGGCAAGGCAAACTGCCCAGGGGCCCCAGAAGTCCCTGGTTTACTCCTTTAAGTACACTTCAAATGGTTCTATTGTGCACTATTCATTATAACAGTTCCTTCATCCTCTGTCTTGTAGCCTTGTTTTGTGCTCAAATCAAGTTTTAAGACATTAATTGTTTTCGTTTATATTGTCATATTGTATTAGTATATATTGTGTAGTTGTGTTATAAGAAGTTGCTTTCATTCTTTCTGTGTGTCTCTCAGAAACCTGTCCGTAAGGTCGTATTATTCTATCACAGAAGTACTATAAGGCTTCCACCGATAATTATTTTAATTGTCAATATATCTCATATATCCCTTTTTTTTTATTAACTGATTGATTGCTTAGTGTATATAATGTCGGAAAATAGAGAAAGACATTCCTATCATTAATCCTTGATGTCTGACTAGCAGTCAAAAACCCAAAGATATTTTCTGTTAAAGCAAACTAACAATTATTCACATTTCAAAAGCTGGTAACATCTTTAGCTTAAAAATGACTTAAACAACTATTCAATTATCGAAAAATGTTGCCAATTCATTTTCTGTCAAATGACTTATTTCATTTCAGCTTAAGAGTACTGGCTGGATCCTGGGTGCCCAGAGAAATAATGATACTACAATGTAATAGTTGGAGTCAACAGCAGATTTTTGCTTTAGGACCCCTCAGGAGATAAATCATGATTTAAGCCAATAATGAATAATAAGCCATTAATGTTGTTTTTTGTGCTCTCTGACACATTTGTATGATGATGTGCGTAGTCTTCTGTTCAGTGGTCGTCGGTACTGTCTCTTTAAGTCATCCTCTATAATCCTCAGTGCTTCAGCAGGGGGTTCAAAAAGAAGATAGCGGTCCTAATTATGTCACGCCCCCTCCGCTTTTTTCCCTTCCTTTCTCATAAACGTGCGCTGTCCCCGTTTCAACGGACCAGTTGATTCCTATTGAACGCAGAGAGCGGCTTGTCAATACGCAGCCTTAAATACGTTGACCAGCCAGGAACAGCGGCAAAGGCGGAGGAGGGGGGAGAAGCGACGGAAAGAGCCTTCTTCAGAGGATAATATTCTTCACACGAATTTCTTTCTTTCCACTGGAATAACTCGTCTTGTGTAGAATCTGCCGCTCTAACTCATGAGGCGGCACAGAGACGTTATATAAAGCGAATAACGGACAGAGATGAGACCGTACGTTACAGCATAGCGGCACAATAACCGCATGTGCTGACTGGGCTTGGCGCTTAAGGGGCGACAGAAACCGTCAGACCTCCACTTGAATTCGGTGATGTATGTGTGCTTCATCACGTTTTGTGTTAATTTATTCAAGAAGCGAGCTAGCTTGGGGAGCTGCTGCCAATGCTGGTCCATTCACTATTGTGTACGTTTGATTTAACTTAGCAAGGCGGCTAACCAGGACGCGCTTCTGCCGCTGACGATCCCGTGTGCGTAGCGGAATGATGGTCAGAAGAAACCTCCAACAGACAGGCGCTAATGGCTCAGATTAATTGTCAATTTAGTAATTGGTTTGTATGATTATCAAATCTCGCCACAAAGGCGGTGTGTCTGGTTAGACCTGGTGGGCCCTGCTATCATTCATAAAACTATCCTTAACGCGAAGAATGGGCCCATGTCGTAGTGTGGAAAACAAAGAATTAGGCTACTGAAGAGAGTAAGCTGGTTAGATAAGCTTGTTTTATCGTTTTTAGGTGAGCTAGCAAGCTGGTTGACGGATTAGTCACACAGCCTGGACTGAACTGCTCCCCGGACTCGCTCTGTCCCTCGGTTGGAGTTATTTCCCCCCCGGTTTCCACGTTTTTCTTGTCTCTGCGCCGCACCACAATGAGCAGTCAAACCGGAGACGCCGGGTCGCTTGAAGTGGAGCCCATGCCGGGGTACTTGGACCTCATCACCAGAGCCTCCTCGGTCATGCTGCGCGCATGGAGGGACTGTAGCACTTGCGGCCTGGAGCTCTCCAAACGGACTCTCCTGGATAACGCTTACATTACCTGGACGGAAATCGCCCTGTTCTTTTTTTGCGCCTTTTTGTGGACGCAGGTCAGGCGGGGACTGACAGAAAGTCTGTTTAAGGTGGGTGACACAGAATCATAACACATACAGATCCCCCAGTACCACAAGGGTAATTTAATTGCATCCTTAATCAATGGGTTTAGTAGCTAATTTCTCCAATTAGAGCCCCTGTAGACGTGTGGCCTCTGTGCCTCCCATCTCTCAGGACTTGTTACTGAAGGCACATGCTCTGTGCACAGCAGTCTGAATGTGAGGCAGTGAGTGTAAGCTGGTGAGTGGGTATAACATTGGTTAGCAATGGATCCAGCTGTAGGTTTAAGATAAAGAAAAAGTCAGGAGGAGCAGTAAGACAGCCTAACCACAACCATTGTCAGAAAATATTAACCTGACCCAGAGTCTAGCACAAACACAGCTGCTACACACAAACAGTTTCCGATAGGTCCTCATTTGGGTCTTGTGAGTCATTCAAGATGGTGGCAGGTTCAAGTAGGGTAAGGAAGTGTTCAAATGTAACCCATTCAGCTCTAACAAATATACTGTGTACGGTAGCAGCCATGAGGTTCAAGGCAGATACCATGGACATGTTCTCTCTCTCTCTCTGTCTGTGTGTGTGTGGAGGGGGCTGACAAGGATGACAGGGGACTCCTAGGGGAAGAAATGTGTGCATGTTGGACAACACCCTGTTCTAAACCTATATTAGGCAAACATTTGAACTGATAACGTGTAACAAATAAAAATGAAAGTAAAAAAATCTTTTAAATAGTATTCACATTTTTGGTGTGGATACTTTGGAACAATATTCTGTAGTACATGTAATTGAACTACTAGCTTAATTCCCCACATACATTTTACATATTAAAGCAGCATCTATTTCTTGTGTATGTTTTTTTTATTATGATAAATACTGAGTATTATCCAAACATGCCTTTCTATATTCTTTTCCATCTTATCCCTTCTTAATAATATCGAGGCTTATAGATTTCTGTTAGTGCTTTCAGGTGCTTTTTGAGACATGGCAGCTAAATCATTAATTGCAATTATGTCAAATTGCAACTGATGCAGATGTCCATCATTAATCCAGTGTATATAATCTTATATCACAACATCAGTATATTGTAAAACTATTTTTTTTGTGGAAAAATTAATAGATAAACTCTGAGTAATACAACTAGACAAGCATGTGATTTTGGCCAAGTAGGCCTAAATGAAATAGCTGAGAAATCAAAGTGTTTCATCACATTTATGCAAAAATAATGTAGAAGTAAATTATTGCCATCAATGACTTTTGTGCATTGATTTGCAACATTTCCTCCAACAGCTTCTTACACTCAGCAATATTGCGTAAAGGGATCGTTCCTTTGGTTTAAATAGTTAGGAAAATCTCAGTAACCATTGTTGTTGCTAAACAATTTTATAGCATCCCACAGTATCAATGTCATATTGGCCAATTTACAAATATGTATTTATTGCATCTACATTAGACTCTGAAACCTTTGAAATATGCTGCTAATGCAAGGGTAAAGAAAAATAATGACATTCTTTAAGTTACAAAGGACCTTAAGAGTGCACTTACAAAACTGCAGTGTCTCTAAAAGCAGCATCACTATATTCTTTCTAACCACAATATGTCACTGAAAGGGCAGATGCTCAGGCTATACTCTGACAGATTGGCCTTATGCCCAGGTCTCCTATATTCCCCTCATCCATCCAACTCCTGAGTACCTCCACCCAGTTGGTGCTCTCAGGGAGGGGCCCTCTCTCCACACATAGCCAGGATGTGGCCTCAGGCTCGTTATTCTGCCATCATCGTGGGTGGGGGTGGAGTCTCTACACGTGGTAGATGCTATGATGATGCTATAGCAGGCTGCTGTAGCCCAGGGCCCCATGTGTGAAGCCAGATGTGACCCGAGAATGCAAAGAATGAGGCCTGTTTTCCCCTTTACATTATATTTGTGTGTGTGTGATGCACTGACTCCTATGGATCAGTATGGAATGGACCCCGTTGAAGGCCTGTGAAAGACGATTTGAGTTTTTTAAATCTATACCAATTAAGAATCAGCCAGCATGCCCGTGGTTATTTAGTGCATGTGTAATTCCACCTTTACAGTACTTACATTATGGATAAAGGGGATGAGTTCAGTGTAAGGTCAGCCAAGCTAAGTTAATGCTATATGACTATTGTTGTTATACCTCACAAAAGCTGGGGTGACTTGTCAGAAGTGTACAACCACAGTATTTGAAGTCTTATTTGAGTACAGCATGTGCCACTGACCTGGACACAATAGGATGCTTTGTCACTTGTCAAGTCTAATGTTAAGTAAACTACAGTGAAATTAATATTGTGTCAGTAATGATTGAGTGTGTGGTTTTCAGTGTTGAGGGAAACAATTGCTTTGGGCTCAGATTTGGAGTAAATTGGCAATCAGAGGACAATAAATAACAGCAAAGACAATCAAAAGCACACATACTTAAATAGATTCAGGGCTGATGAGACCCTTTAATGTTAAATGTTTGTGTAGACATCGGTGGACAAAGTACTGTGTAATCCTATCCTTTTGTGATTTTGTGTAGACTGGTGTGATCTGAAATGTGAGAAATGAATGTTTGTTCCTCTGACATGCTATAAAACACCATTTAAGGACTTCAAAGAATGGTGTACCAAAGAAATTATTTATACATCAATAGGTCTGTCATTTAAAGAGATGGATATTTGTTTGTCAGATCATGGTAAACTTTGGCTCTTTTACAAATTTGTTTCTTGTCTAAAACCAAGCTCTACTAGCAGAAGTTGCTGGGGCAATTAAGAATCTGTCTGCCACGAGAGCTGATGGATAAAAATAATTAGTTTCCTGTTTTGTTACTTACAGGACTCGCAGTCACGTTTGAAGAATGAAAGTTGACCCACTTAAAATCTCTTACTCTGGTCTGCATTTTCCACTGTACAGATCCCAGTTGTGGAAGAAGCCCCAGTGATACCTGCCTTTTTAGACTTTGTGTGTTATATGTCAGTTTCACCACAATGACAATATCCGAACTGTGGTTTGAGACATGTGACTCTTGGTAGAGCCTCTCTGCTGGACCTTATGCAAGAGATATACATTCTTCTTTATTTTCGGAGCTTTATCTTTAGAAAAAATACAGGTGACAAATCCAATCACATTAAAGCTCTCAAGCACACTGTGGGACATATGATGAAGATATATATGGACACTTGCCTTTGTGGTGATTTAACTTGGTCCATAAAAAAGGCTGTCCAAGATCTAAGAAATGAGGTCAACATTGCAAACCTGGGGGTTGGATGGATCTTCTTTTGGTCTGAATTGGACTCTATACGTTTTTCAACCTTTATCTATTTATGTTGCCCAAAGAAGGGAAACCAGATTCCACATGGCAGCATCATTTCACATGTCAGTGAGCATGCTGTAGAATGAGGTAATGCAAGTGTTGGGGGTGGGGATGACCCCTACGCACAGCCCCGTGTGGTTGAGGGAGTGGTTTTCATTTCATTGCACATTCAGTTTGATGTGTGATTGAATGTATTACAGCAGAACCTATTCAAGTTAAAATAAACACAACTTGTTGATAAGCCACTTGAGCTCTGCTGTTACATAAATACACTGTGGCGCATCATAATGTCCTGACTTATCCATTGGCGCTTTTAACATTTAAACAAAGGTAAATGTGTCCTTTTAAGCTAAGTGTTGAAAAGCTTACCATTCATCTCAGGAAATTGGATTAAGAAATTTTGAAATTTTCTGCTGTTGTAAATGGTACCTAGAAATCTTCTAAAAATGTTATGTCAAAACATAGGAAACTGTGAAAGTAGCTGTACTTGTTCCTCATTTTCTTTTTAACTTCTCTCTGCGCAAACATGCCTATAAGAGTGTGTGCGGATTTTTGCCTGCATGATTTAAATGGGTGTTCATCTGGTGGTTTATGAGTTGTAAATTGCATTTATATGCATGTGTGTGTCTGAGTGTGTGAGGTTTCTGATACTTCATAAGTTTGTGTGCTTATATTTTGTCAGTCAAAAGCATACATGTGCCACTTCCTTCTTTAGCAGTGCGGGGCCTCAGAGGATGAGAGAAGGAATCAGTATGGAGAAGGCAATGGGAAAGTAGTGAGAAAAAGAGAGTTTAAAAAGAACTGAGACAAAATAATACCACTGGGGTGAGAGCAGGAAGGTGGAAAAAGAGGAGATGGTGTAATCAGAGAGGATGAAGGAGCAAATAAGGAAGGGGGAGTCAGAGAAAGGAAGGAGCCGAGGAGAGAAGTGGGCTAATGGGTTGTCTTTCTTGGCCCAAGCCTGCTGACTCAGCATTCAGCACCCAATCCTCACATCACAATTTACACACATATGTGTATTTGTTGGTAAAAGGACATGCGGTTTGTCTCAAACACACAAGCAACTTCTGTTGACTGCCAAACTTTTATACCCAGCACCATCAAGGCACATATGAAAGAGGCAACACACTATCTGCTCAGTACAGACAAACAAGGCAGGCACTGGTCAAACCCTCTCAGTAGCAGCAGTTTATAACTGCCCTCATAAATGCCTCCCATACCCACTTCAAACACACACACTTGCACACACTGAAGCAGTCACTCAAAGAGGAGAACAGCAGTGTGCTTGCCAGCTCCTGCCGTGTTGCAGAGCTTATCTCCCTGCAGAGAACTGAGCAGCACCTCATCCACTGCTGTTGTTCTAAATGTGAAAGCAGCCTGAGGTTTGACAAGGTCCCCAACCACAGATCCCAGATCACCTTCCACTAAGCTCCTGCCCATTGTTGTGCATTAGAGCCAGAGAGAGAAACCTGATACTGGATTTGTGGTTAAGGGGAAGTGTTATCCATTCAGCCAATAGTGCCCACTCAGGTGATACTTGCTTGTAATTTTGACACTGATTGCAATAAGCTTTGGTTATTGTAAAACACTCACCTCTCTCCTTTCCTCTTCTCCTGTGACTCAGCTATCTAATTCATCATCACATGGCCTTTAGGCGAGCAGCACTTTCACTATCACCTGACATGTGATCTATGGCTCTATGTCCTTCAACCTGTCATACATCATAAATACAGAACACATAAGGGTCCACAAAACAGTCAGCCCTGCTGCTTCTGACAGCTTGCACTGCAGTTAATCATAATTTGTCGCCTTGATAGATGCAGCTTTGTAAGTGTAATTGTATCATATTGTACTATCATATACTGTATACATACAGCATTTTTGATTATGTTTATATTATACTATGCCTAAAACCAGCACCACATTTTGTTCCTGACCTCGCGGGTCTGCAGAAAGTTGAATGTCTGATGCCTTTCTGCACTGATGCTGGGCTTTGTGCACTTGTGGGATTGGCTGCCTGCAGGGTTGTTCCAGCTTGTAATGCACTCAGGATCAAGCTGACCAGTTCAAATTTTTCAATGATGTAATTGGTGGCGTGCTGTTTTCCATATACCCGCCAAGGGCTGAAACCATTACTCTATTAATCGATTGGTCAATGAACAGAAATAGGCAACTGATATGATGATTGACCGTTTAAGTCATTTAAGCCATTATCTTTTGTGGTTTTGGCTTTTGACTGTTCATACAAAACAAGCAATTTGATGAAAACACACAACTTTGATGGAGATGCAGCCTTTTTGAAGCCTCTGGACCCTTTGTGTTAACTATTTTGCCATTTTGCCCATTTTATATGTTAGTTGAACAAATATGTTGCAACATCAGCAAATTAAATTTTATTTGTCAAGAGAGTAGACAGTTAATATACATCAATAAGTCTATGGGTCGATGACGGAAAAGGGTATTGCAGTTTCAAGGAAATGTTCGCATTCAAAAGTTCTTTAATTTCCATGATTGATGTTGTTCAGTCACTTGTTTTGTCACATGTGGAGTACTGCCCAGTTATTTGGTCAAGCGCTGCTGAGAAACATCTTAAGAAAACTTCAAAGTGCACAGAACAGAGCAGCCAGATGAGCTCTTCATTGTTCTTTCCATGCTAATGTGTGTGAGATGCAAAGATGATTATCATGGCTAACTGTAGAGGCTAAATTAAAGTCTAGTTTTCTGTAATCCATGTAAAATTAGGAATAATACACCACATTTCTTTTGTGAACAAGTAGCATATACAGATTTTTAGCATGGGTATGATACACATGTCATCTGCTGGTGCCATGTATACAAACAAATTGTAATGACAGCTGTTCTTTTATGCTGTGACAGGCATTTTTTCACTTCTGTTTGACATTTCATAGATTAAACAAAGAAACAAAAACTAAGTAATTAAATAGTTTATGAAGCCTCTTTCACACACCCTGATGTAGTATGTGCCTGGGCTTGTAATCCTGAACATAAAACTAACACTAAAAGAAGAGAATGGAGAATGGTTGGGAGCTCTTTAACATGGTGAATCATAGCTGAAACAGCCATGTATACCACCAGCTACAAAGCAGGATCATGAATCAGCTCTGTTTGCGGGCTGTGACAGTCAGACTCTGCTGGTCAACAGGAATGTGCTGTGAGGCCTTCACTGCTACAGAACCACTGCGGCCGGCCTCTCAATCTTTTCCCTCTTCCTCTCTCTTTCTGTCTCACTTATTTTCCTCCAGATAGACACAGTGGACAGGCTGTGATAAGACAAGAACACACTGTCACTGTAGGCTTCACACTTGGCAGCTGTCTCTGTTCTAACAAGGCCGCTCTGTAACAGTGTGTGTGTCAGAGGAAACCAAAGCTAATTTTTGTCTGCAAAGATAACCCATCATATTTCATATCTGTTTGTGAGTGTGTGTGTGTGTATGTCTTTGCATGCTTGCCTGTGTGGTTCATTGATGTCCATGGTATTGGTAATGACGAGGATGCTTCTGTTTACTTTAGTTATGGACAGGATATCAGAAGCATTCTTGGGATGCAATTAGATCAGTTTTTGTCCCAGTCTCTCTCCCTGTCTGTCTCTGTCTCTCTCTCTGTCTGTCTTTGGAAGAGACTGTTAGATCCGCATGGTCTCACAATCAGAAAGGGAGCACTTTCCTATACTAAATGTGATCAGAATAGTTGCCTCTGGCTTTCTTCTTTGTCCTCTTTCCTATATTCACCTTATCTCACCTTTCTTTCTTTCTTTCTTTCTTTCTCCTCTTTCTTTCTTTCTCCTGTATATGTCTTTCTCTTAGGCTTGACCTAATTTTTATCAGTTGTGCTCTGCCCTCTCATTTCTTCTTCTCTGTCTTGTCCCCACCCACAATGTGGTATTGGGTTTGCAAAGCCACATAGCTAGTTAGCCCAGACCTGAAGGTTGAGAGTAGAACCAGAGGCGAACTCATCACAAAATGACTAGTGAGGGACTACACAGACTACTGACTTGTCCCTTGGCAAAGAATGACAACTATCTTCTAGTGGAGATGATTAATGTGCAAAACTTCCAACCTGTTAAAATCCTTTGAAATTTTGTTAGAGGCAAAGATCAGACACATAGTGCAGCATATACAGTATGTGAAAGTCTGTGAAAGATAGGTAATATTTAATTATATACATTTAAGGACATTAGAATTAAATTGTCATAATACATTTTATACAGAATGTGTATGTTTATGTTTTACCTAGGTTTTTTTCTTTTTTTAGTCATTTTAAAGGTAATTGTTAGATTGAAATATTTTGATTGTCAAAGTGAATGAAAGCTAAAGTTGATACAGGATGACATTGTTTGATTAGCTGCTCAGGTTTATAGTCCCACTGTATGACCACACCACAGAACCCAGGGCTGTGCGTCTGCCTTATTCTAGGTGTTTCCCAAACCTGAACCAATAATCTAACCTTAATCCAGACATCTGATCACCATTTAACTTCATTACACTGTTACTGTAATGAGGCCTAACTGCAATATAGGAGCTATAATCATCAGCCTGAGCTCAGCTTCTCTAACCCGTAGAATATTCTGGCTAGTGCACACACACAAGGTATCACCTGTAGTGTCATGTGGCCTAGTAAGCAGCGTTAATAGTATTAGTGATCAGCAGGGAGGGACACCAAGAGGGATCTGTCAGTATGATACTATATTGAGATATAAACATACATTTGATGTACAGTGTGTATATTTATCATTGAAATTCAGTATCACCACTTTTATGATTTCTACTTTTTTGATCTTTGATGTGGAAGTGTTGATTGATACCGTCAATGAGAATCAATATCATCAGAAAGAAAGAGAAAAGATGGAATTTAAGGGCAGGTTTCCGGATTATTCAGCTCCATATGGTGTGAAGCCAGATACTGTGGTGTTTATATTGGAGAAATATATGACTTTGTGATGACAAGGTTTCAAAACAGCTCTGATTATTAAGAGCTCGGATTCAGCGAAGTCAGTTGCTGCTTGAAGCTGAACATTTGTTTTCACTTTCCATCCCATGTGTTCGTACTCGTAAACAAGGAAAGAGTCAGCTTCATTTTTACCCACTTTGAACTAAAAGCAAAAACAACATGACTTAAATACACAGACTAAAAGTATTAGTGATAGAGTTGTGTGTATGTGTGTGTGTCTGTGTGTGTTTTAAGACGGCTTTAAATTATCTGTGGGTGAATAATTATGGTGAGTTCACGAACCCGCGTCTGTTGTTGCATAGTACAGTAGATTGGCCTGTTGAAGACGCACACATGCATTTATACTCATGCACACAGTCAGTCCTCATTCTCTGTGTGTTGCCTATGGCAAAGATACTGCATTATGAATGACAGCCATATGTCTTCTAGCTGTCAGTTTGGAGAGGGAGCAGCTTGAGTCAATATCTTCACACTTCACTGAGACGGAACCTGAGTATCTTATTTTTCCTACTCTCTTTCTGTTGCTTTTACTGCTCACATGTTAGTTTTGTTCCCTGTGGAGAGTAGCAACATATATATATAATGGCAGAGACGAAGACTGAGACACCACTATAGTTTTTTATATATTTCAGTATGGTGGTTATCAGACACAAATAAAAACCACATGACTGCACATCACAAGCTTGATGTGAACAGACAGTAGATGTGCAACTGCATCAAGTAAAGGGTATTTTATGCTACTTATTTGCTCCAGTGTGTCTGTACACCATTTCTGCTCTGAGTGGAATAAATATAGCAGGGTAGAAAAACGACTTTTTGTCTGTGCAGAATGGACAACTGTACAATCTTCAGCCAAAATCTCACAGCATGTTTAATGAATTAATAGTCATGATAATTAATATTAACATTATAAATTGTAAGGGATACATTTTCTTATTAGCTCCAAAAATTCATGTTGATTTTTTTTTTTGTATTCACTACAGTATGTGCAGCCACAGGTAAACAAGATAAGGGAATGAAGAAATAATGAAAATAAAACTAAAGAGTGGAATGAAATATTAAGAGCTGAAGAGGCTGTTATGTCATTATGTACTATTCCTTATGACGCTGTGGTAGATGAGAGTTAGTGTTGCACAGTATGTGATTACTTAACAGGTCTCTGAGGTCTGACTTAGATGGTAAAATGTGCTGTAGCTGATTCTAACCAAAGCCAGTACATTTTTTAAAAAGCTCTGTCTTATGTCTAATGTCCAAATGTGGACATTGATAGTCCTCTTCCAAAGCTATGACACAATGAACAAAGCTGCTAATCTGTGAAATAATCAACAAAAAATGAATGTGAAATTGTTGTAGTGGAAGTAAATGTATGTTTACACTTCATCCAGTGAAAAGTATTTTGCTGTGACGTTCATGTTCATTATCTTTGATGCTCCAGGAGTTCATTTGAGAACCAAGTGTGGCGTTAATGCCTCCACTGGGATCAACTAATAGGCTAGACCAGGTGCAGCTGCTCTTTCTCTCTCTGCCCCACACACACACACACACACACACACACACACACACACACACACACACACACACAAAGTTCTGACATAAATGCTGGGAAATCACAGACATTCCCACACACTAAAGACAGAAAAGCTTCAAAGCTTTTCCTTATTTGAATAAATAATGTATTTATGCGGCAGGAACTGAAACCATTGCAGGTGTAGCTTAGGTCTTTGGTGCATCTCTTGCTATGAGAGCCAGATAAAGACATGTGAATATGTGTGTTAGTTGCATTTGCTACACCAATCAACAGGCTTTAAAACAGATTCAAAGATTGAATTGCTCTTTTTCATTATTGAAGATATTTTGAGAACCTCAGGTTAAATACCCTGCATTTATTGTCACTTGTAGTGCGGTGTGGTCTGTTAAGTAGCTATGTTTGATCACTTTTGAAAAAGAAAGTGGGCTTGAAAATTTACTTAATCGGTGATGGTCAGTGGCAACCAGTGAGGTAAAGTCAGCAAATTCAAATATTTCAGAGAGTGTTTTTCTCACGCCATTACAGGCTGCTGCAATAGATGTTCAAGCATAAACTTTGTTCACTTACTCACTTGTGGAGGCTGGGCGGGTCACCGGTGCCTGTCCACTCAACTACTTATGTGCAAATTAGTTTGCTCAGTGGCAACAGTGGCTAGTATGATTGTGTTTTTAATCAAATCAGGTTCAAATGTTAAGCCAGACTCTTGATTCAACATCAGTATGCCTTCAGTGTTGGACTGGCCACCTGGAGTCATGAGAGTTTTCAGCCAGCAACATCCATATGGAAAGACAAAAAATATCACATGTCTTTGATCATGCATTAGGATAGCTTTATCCAGATGTGCTTTATAAATTTAAATTCATCAAATCCCATGATCCTCTGGAAACAAAAAATTTTCCCTCAAGGTCTGTATGATGGGGCTAATTTCTTAGTTTCTTAACTTAGCTGCAAACTTCATGACGGTGTGTTTCACCTTTCACTTACCAAGCTGATAATAAATTAAATGTTACCTTGTCAAATGAACATGTGGGGACTGTAGGGGTTTTCCTCCCATATGCCATATAAGATAGTAAACTTCACCACATAACTGTTAAACTTGCATTTCCTGTTGTGAAGGCACACAATCTAGGTGCAAGAGAGAGGGCCTATATATGCTTGTTTCTTGCTTTTCAGTTCACCCTGCAAAAATATTTCATTTCCAGCCTACATCAAGTTCATTCACCTGCAGCTATGTAGCTACATCAAATATATTTAAATGAAAAAACTGGTTCTAAACCATGTGGTGTCCCTGATCTGACTGGCACGTGTGTGTGTGTGTGTGTGTGTGTGTGTGTGTGTGTGTGTGTGTGTGTGTGTGTGTGTGTGTGTGTGTTCCTCAATGTTATTAGATCAGTGAGTGAGTTTGAGTTTTTTTGAGTTTTTTCTCCTCTGATTGGTCGGAGGCCCTCACAGGACATCTTTTACCTGTAGTCCATTTCTTCTTTTTTCTTTTTTTTTCTTTTTTTTTTTTGTTGTTCAAGTTGTGTAAATAGAAGTTAAAGGCCTGAAGATAACTCCCAAGACTTTCAAGATGCACTTCAGCGAAAAACATCAGCCTCCTAGCTATGTTACGTGCACTACTAATGCTGAAGATTACAATACTGAGAAAACTGATTTTACAATCGGCAGATTAAAACGGTACACTTTTAATTTTTGGGTCTATTGTGGTTGAATTCAGTAACCATTGCACTGCATTTTGTTAACAACTGTGACCACTCAGGTTTGCACCTCTGGACAGCTTTTTCTCCATGGCAACATGAGGCTCATGGGTATTGAAGTATTGTAGAACCATTTGTCATGGCAAAATGATGGATAAACCACAGTTTCTCAGAAACAAAGCTGAAATGATTGAAACTGGTGGCCATAACATAAAGAGTCCTGTGTTTCTGTGTTGAGCAACATTTGGGTTTTGTTGAAAATAAAAACTGAAATAGGAAAACATAAAAGGAAAAGACACTTCCTGCATCACATAATTAAGACAGAGATCACCTATTACAATATCATTCCTATCATATGGAAAAGGAGCACTAGTCAGGGTTCCCAAAGATATAGACAGTCGCCAAAGGATCCTCTGGATCGTTCCGCCTCCGTCTGGAGCAAGATCTTCATCCCCAATGACAGCTGTCCACTTGTTAAGAACAAGGGGGTAGATGGGTGGGGTGGGGTGGGTGAGATCCTTTTATTTATATATAGGCAGATATTCTGTTCAGGTTGAGGTAAAATACAAGTGTAATGAAGAGGATATTTGGTTAGGAAGGAAAAATAGCAGACTAAGGTAAAAACAGTTGATTATAACTTGATTAAGAGCAGAAGAAGACGCCTCAAATAGTATTTCAATACACTGTTGTCACAGACAAATAGGCCATCCATTGGATAGCCAATCTTATTTTCCCCTAGTCTGGAAAAACATGCGAAGAGAGCGTCCATATCAGAACTTGGTTTAAACGTGACGCCAAGACGGACAGAGTGACATCAGAACCAATAAGAAAGCTCGAAGCTAGATAGAGCTAAAGGAATGAAAGAAGGTTAGTGAGAGATCGAGCCTTATTGAACAGATCCACACATGAGCCAGCATCCTGACTCACTGGCCCAGTTTATCTTCTTACGCAACAGGCCAATGGAGTCCATTCTCTCCTCGCTCGTCACTTGCTTCCAGGAAGGGCAGAGGAGGGGGAGAAACTGAGAACTTTTTAGAGAGTGGAGGGTGAAAGGGAGAGCAGTGTTGGTGCAGCTGCAGATTAACAGGGAAAGAGAGGAGAGAGGGGAAAGGACAGATGAGGTAGGACTGAAGTGGAACAGAGTCACATAGAGCTTTGCCAGCATCCCTGCATGGTTGCTAAGGGAACCACTTATTTGTCGTCAAGTCTCTTTCACACTGACTCTGTAATTACTTTACTGTTTCTCTTCCATTTTCTTATTTTCTCCTCTTTTAAGGCTGCTTCTTTCTCCTTAGCAGGGAGAAAGAGATGGTAGCGGACAGTGAAATGAAAGCTAGTGATGCCCTGAGCTAGAGAATGAGTTCAGCCAGCGTCTGTCTGTCAGAGAGAGAAAGGAAGAGAGCAGGGGAGCCGCTGAATGGTCGTAGGTCCCAGCTGAGTGTAATTCAAGGCCCTGTCATTTATCCAACAGAGGACAAGTGGATTATCTCAGTGTCCTTGACCCACTATACCCCCATTCTGTAATGCTGGCATAGAAAACTAAAAGGGTATATGGATGGAGTGGGTGGATAGGACCCAGAGAGATGGTGGGCTGTGTGGCACACAGAGACAAGAATGGATGGCAGGCTGTTATATAATCTCAGAATCTGCATTTGAAACAAAGAATTTGTCCCTGCTGTGTCCTTTGGGCCGGGACCGGAATATAGAGAGACCAACTCTATTCAGAACTGGGAGTTTAAAAAAACAGCACATTTCACCAATAAACACCTTGAGTAACTAAACCTGAAACACAAATCTGCTTTCCTTTGTACCAGGTCATATCACTCACATCAGTCAGAGTGATATCACCTGGCAATGAAGGCCAGCCAGCAACAAATATTTTAATATTTAAATTTAGCGTCCAAGTATTTGCCTG
The DNA here is from genome assembly GCF_002814215.2 of Seriola lalandi dorsalis. Lineage (NCBI taxonomy): Eukaryota > Metazoa > Chordata > Actinopteri > Carangiformes > Carangidae > Seriola > Seriola lalandi. The sequence continues at coordinate 194,165 of NW_019522683.1, forward strand.
TGAATATCATCCTTTGTTCAGATTTGACTTTGACTTTTTATCTATTCTTCAAAAACAAGTGTTGCTGTGATTGAAATGTTAAATGTTATTCCAGAACCAGCACTGCATTAAAAAATGCAAGGGGCTGCTTTGCTGTGGATGGGTTGCAACAGGTACTGATCAGCACATAAAATACAAACCAGTGCCAGTTAGTAACTTAAAAGTAAACCAGTTTTATTTTTATAAAACCATATGTAACAAATTACAAACTTGCCTCTGGGGGCGTTACACCCTTTGTCCTTAGCGCCTCGATTCTGATAAGGAAAAACTTTATGACATGGATGCCATATCAGAATGTCAGGTGTCCAGAAGTAGCAGTAAAGAGTACAAATTAGAGTACATTTACAGAATGGACAATCAAGATGACAAAATTATATATAGATTTTATATATGTGTATATATATATATATATATATGTATATGTATACACAGACGTATAGATATATATGGTTGGGTTGTAATGGGTTCATGAGTTCTACAGATAATCAGAAACTAAAACACAACCTTGTGAGGAAGGATTTCACAACTCTGAAAGTTATCACAATGACAGAGTAAACTGTAGAATTTTCCATTCATTTTTCAAAGTAATTTAGCACGACTTCACTTGTATGTATTTGATTGGCCAATGCAGTTCTTTGTAGAATGACGTCCAAACTTTTGCCACTGGTTTGTGGCAAAAGTTGAGCTGGGTTCTGCTTTTTCCTGAATTAAAAATGTTTAGTTGTTTTCGTTTCTTTTGACCCTCTATGTTGGCACACTCACTGCATGAATGTTGTGGGTCCATAGAAATGGATAAGCGGGGTGCAGTTTTTATTTCTACATAGTGCTAATGTCAGTCTGAACATGGCCTTACAGGCTGCATCTGTAGTGTTGGTGTCTGTGACTTTCAGCTATGATTGATATGATCACTAATGTGAGACAATATCAACTCATGCTGATCTGAAATGAGTATAAGCAGATTAATAAACACAGTTGTTTCTTTGGCTAAAATTTCAGTTGCCATGAAAAATGGCTGTAACCATAGTACAGTTTACTAGTTTCATTACCAGTATTTTAAAACACTACTTTCGAAATCCCTTCCCTACACAAAGAAAGCAATAATTAGCAATAGCCAGCATGGTAAATGTCATACAATGATGATGTTGCAAACTGCAAGTTGACAAGTTGTAGTACAGTCTGGAGTGGAGCTGAGTTATTAGTAATTGTTTAAGCCAGGTTTCAAAACGGAAATGCCAGGCAGGTTCTCAAAAATGAGGATTTGCTCCTTTTCTTTTTCTTACATTAAATAGTGACAATTTTGGACTGTTGGTCAGACCTAAATTCTGGATTTAGCTGTAAAACATGTTTGAAACTCTTTCATAAACAAACTGTCACTTCTCATGCAGGTTTATATGCAGTGTAGACGTTGCCACAGAGATACTTTAGATGACAGGAAATAGCATAGATGTGACGTCAGAAGAAACAGAACAAAGTGAAACAGTGGGTAGAAGAATAATGAGGTAGATGAAAACGATAGGATGCGGATATGTGAGCATTAGTAAGACATGTAACAGCAGCGAGATGGCAGTAAAGACATGAGCTGCAGAGGCATGGCTGGTGTTTGCAGAAACCTCTATCAGCCTCTGTTGTATTTCAGTCTGTGAGAGCGTGCATGAGTGTGCGTAGGCTTATGTTTTTGTGTGTTGGGGGGGCAGATGATGTGGTGGAAGACTTGAGGGGGG